>NW_004955420.1:29674541-29693744 GCF_000276665.1 Chinchilla lanigera | reverse complement strand
GCACACATCCCCACTGCACACACCCCCACTGCACACGTCTCACTGCACACATCTCACTGCACACATCCCCACTGCACACGTCTCTCACTGCACACATCCCCCACCCCGCATCCCCACTGCACACATCCCCCACCCCGCGTCCCCACTGCACAGCACTCCTACTGCATGTGTCCCTGCTCTGTGGGGCTCGATGCCTGCATTTGTGTGGGGCTCAGGCCCATGGGTTGCTCATCCTCAAAGTGTTATTCCCCCTCGCTCTGCCTTCCTGTGTGTCTGGCAGCCTGAGGGACTTCTTTCTCTGCAGCTCTGTGATGTTCCCTTGATGTCTTGTTCAGATAAATGGTTAAATTATCCACAAGTTGCTAGAACCCTGTCCCTGGGGCAGAATCCAGTCTCACTCAGCGAACGTCTCCTGTGCATTTCGCAGCCTCGCCAGCGGGAGTCAGGGCCGGGACCAGGTCTGGCCACCAGTGGAGAGGAAGGGCCAAGGCTGGGCCTCCCTTCCTCTGTCCTGGCCCCGTGCGCACCTTGGGAGCCTGTGCTGGGGTGTGGCTCCCTGGGAGGAGGACCATGGGGACGTGTGCTGGCTGAGCACCGAGCTCTAGGGGTTACTCATCCCCGTGGTGGAGGCTGTAAGAAGGGAGAGAGGGCCGATGCCTGTCTCACCAGCCCAGGGCTCTGCAGGCGGAGGACAGGCTCAGGTCTGGCACTAGGGGAAAGCCTGGCTGAGCGGAGGTCCTGCTGCGGGCTGTCCCTGTCTCTGGCCTCTCGTGTGTCCATGGGGACAGCTCAGGTCCTAGAGTAACAGCCTGTGCTCTGTGACTGTACAAGGTCGGGAAGGGCTACCCAGTGGTTCCTGCAGTGACCACTAATTGCCCCGGCTGTGGTGCTCAGCTCAAGTCGTGGAGACACTAAGGGGTGCCACAGCCTCTAAAAATTCTCAGTTGGTGCAAGCTGGCCAGAAGCACATGAGCACCTGCCTGGTTTCTGGCTCCCATGGGCTTGGTCTGCAGGGCAGCAGGGTCCAGCTTGATGAAATTACTTCCTGTAGCTGCTCCTGGCCACTAATTGTGGGGCTTGCTGAACTGACATGTCTTGCACCCCTCAGGACCATGGGGCAGCTGGCTGGGAGGAGGAGAGGGCAGCTGAGAGAGCGCGGCAGGGTGGTGGCCGCCAGCTCCCTCCAGCCCTATGGGAGGAGGGCAGGAAAGGCTGCTGGTCTGGGTCACCATGTGCCGGCCTGGCCCACACCCTCCTCAGCCTCTTCCTCCCCCAGGCAGGCTAAGCGTCGTGGAGAAGTAAGCTGGCGAGGCGTGGAAGCCCTGTTTGGGGAAGCAAGAAAGCCTCTCCTAAAATTCGAAGTAAGCGGTGTTTCTAGTTTGTGATACAGAAACTTCTCTGAGGACTAGTCACCATTTGTTACATGAACACAGTGCTTTCAAAAAAGGAATTAATGCTCTTTCTTCATTCAAGATTCACTTTTGTTTTAAACAGATGCACATTTTATTATACAACCTTAATTTTTCAAGAAGTTTCCATTTCAAAAAGTAAAATGCCTTTGCTCTCACTGCCGTTCGTTTGGGATAGGAAAATGGGTCTGACACGTGCTCCCGGTTTCGCCCTTTCCCGAAGCTGCAGGTCGGCGTGGGCCTCTGCCTGGCTGGGGTCAACGCGGCCCCGGGCCTTGTGGTGACTGTGCACCGTGCACCGGCGTCTCCCACTGGCCTCTGGAGCGCTCGGTTCTGCACCAGTGCTGTGGCACTCACGTGCCTGCTTTGTGAACCTGCTGTCTCTCAACAGGCTGCAGGGCAAAGATTCCCCCGTGACACCCACAGACCAGGTCACTGGCTGGGTCCAGTGTCGGTGCCTTTACGTGGAAGGGACCCTGGCTCGACTCCAAGAGCCGCGTTGTGATGGGGGGCTATGGGACGGAGCTGGGGACGTGAGGGGGCAGGCGCGGGACCTCAGCCAGGGCTGTGGAGACAGTGTCTCGAGCACTTCAGAAATCTCCTTTCTACTTGATTTTGTGTGTTGTTCATACCGTGATGAAAAGGCCAGAATAGTACATCAGAGCTGTTGTGTATTCATTCACTTGCTTCACAATTGCATTTTGAAGTCAGGAGCAGCCTGGGTAAATGTAAAGTGGATGAGCAGCTAAGGGTGAGAGTTGCGGATTTAGCAAGGGCCTCAACCCTGAGGAGAGTTGGAGGTGAGCCCAGTCCCACAAGAACCCAGGGTGCTGCAGGGCAGGGAGAGAGCCTGAGGGTCTTAGAGGAGGAGGTGAGAAGAGGGAAAGCATCCTCTGATCCCCCAGGTACACAGGAAGGGTGGGGGGTGACACAGACTGGGCAGCCGGGTGCATCCTGGATGAAGCCCTAAGGGTAGAAAGAGGACATGCTTCCCAGTCTCAGACAGGACCCATGGTGGGAGGTGGGTCGCTTCAGTGCCGCACTCACTTTTGGCATTGAATTAGGATGCAGTGTCCCAAGAATATCACCTCCTCTCCCTCCAACAACCCTGGGAAAAGCGCTGTTCTTCTGTGTTTACAAAATGGGAAAATGGAGGCTAAAAGGATGCTCAGTGACTTCCTCTGGTTGTGCATGGCCAGGTGGATTCAGACCCAGGCAGGGCAGCTCCAGAGCTGGGGCCGGTGACCAGGGAAGGGCGCTGCACTTGGGACTGGAAACAGGACCCTCGGGTGCCGTGGGTGGGGGTGCAGTTAGGACCGCCCTGAAAATTCGGACGTGCTTGCTGAAGTGTTGGGGTGTGTTCGGGAGGGGAGAAGCGGGGGAGGTAGTGGGGAGCGAGCAGCAGCCACATGGGCTCTGAGCGCTGACGACTCTGTCTTAGTTACTTTTCTCTCATTGCGGGGACAAAATATCCAACCCCCAGAATTAAGGAAGGAAAGGTTTGTTTAGCTCGCTGTGTGGAGATTACAGTCCATACTCTGCTGGCTCCAAGGCAAAGTCACACATGGCAGAGGGGAACAGTTCATGGCAGTGGAAGACAGCAAACAGCAGCAAGAGCAAAAGGGGAGGAGTGGCAAGCAGCCTCTTTCCCTCCCTTACATTATAAGCAAACTACCCTCCTCAGGGCGGGCGTAGCACTCACACCCATAATCCCAGCATTGGACCATGAATCAGTCACAAATCTAGAAGCCCGCCCTATGACTGCATGAGGCTTTGGGGGGACACCCAGACACAAACCATGACACACTCCTTGTCCAACCAGAGGTGTGGCCTAAGTGTGAAATGCACACTGGGTTGTAGAGACCACGGATTTGTTGCACATGGACATGCTCCTAAAATTGCACCTAAACAAGATGCATCATTCCAATAACTTCACCGGTTTCTCTTTTCCTTTTTAAAATGTGGCTGCCAGAGAGCGTTAAAAGACGGATGTGTCTCCCCGCGATCGTGTTGCATGGTACTGGTCTGGATGCTAGGATGAGCCGTCGACCCCGTCACGACATTTGGAATGACATGCCTGAGAAGGACCTCTAGTGTCTGTGGTCCGTAGGGCGTCTCTGGCACCCTCTTTGCTCTGAGGTACCACTTTTGTGCGTGGCCAGGAGACTTTGACAGAACTTTTAGTGAAGGAACGGGAGTTACACTAACAAGCTCCTTTGCGTTGTAATCTGTGGCCTTCCAAGACGGACAGTTACTAATGTGGAGATTCTGGATACATCTTCCCCGTAATCTTTAACAGCAGCCTTCTAGTGGCTTGCTTTGTGGTTCTGAGTTCCTTGTCTTATTTACTTTTCTATTGCAAATGTCAGAGGCTCCACTTCTGGGCTGTGATAAAGCTTTTGTGGCTCTGATTCCTGGCCTGACCTTTATTCTTCAGAGCTGTGGCCAGCATTCCTTTGGCACTGTGTGTGCAGGACTTAGAAGGGAGTGGGGTGGGGCGGGAGTTTCCACAGCCCTTGGTAGCTGCCGCTTTCTGCAGCTTCCGTAGGGCGCAGGTGTGCACGCTGCCTTCCAGGCAGAAAGGTCAGGAAACACAGGGGAGCCCACATGGGAGAAAATTCCTCCTTCTCTTGCCGTGGGAGGACGAGGCCTCGTTCTGTGGGCGCCGCCCTAGGCGCCTGGAGGAGACCTTGCCTTGGCCACAGCCCCCGCCTGGCTGCTCCGTACCAGGCACAGTGGGCCACCCCCTGCCCCCATGCTTCCGTGTCCCTGACCTCTCTGTGACTCTCGCAGACTCATCCAGAGCCTCTTCCTTCAGGTGGGGAGGTACTGCCCAAGCCCAGCGGTGGCTTTGCTGGGAATGGGACAGAGGCCTTCAGTCCACAGTGAGAGCCTGGCCGCTGTGCCCACTGTCCACTGGCCCGGCCCTCAGGCTCCAGTTCATGCTGCACTGGATGAATGTCAGACTAGGGTCCTGCCTGGCTGTGAAGCCCCCACCTCAGGCCCAGGGTCAGAGAGGTGCAGCTCCTGTATGTCCAGC
Source organism: Chinchilla lanigera (assembly GCF_000276665.1). Taxonomy (NCBI): domain Eukaryota; kingdom Metazoa; phylum Chordata; class Mammalia; order Rodentia; family Chinchillidae; genus Chinchilla; species Chinchilla lanigera. The sequence goes on along the minus strand of NW_004955420.1, from coordinate 29,689,295 downwards.
TGTATCTGGGGCTCCAGATATGGGGATGTGTCCAGAGGCTAGCCAGTCTTTGGTCCTGACCGCTTCTTGGAGTTGGTGCTGGGCCGTAGCTCCTTACCCAGCATTCCACTCTTTGATGTGCCAAGCTGCCAGAGCCTCTCCTGGTCTCACATACGGTGGCCCCAGCAGGGCTGCTCCCTGTCACCTACCCATGGTGGCCTCCTCCTGCCCAGGCCACCAGTGACTAAATCATACACGCACACACACACACACATACACACAATATATACAGAGGAATCATTGTAAAAACATTCTAAATAAATCAAAATGAAATCCTAAAAAAAGTTCCAATAACCCACAGAAAAGCAGGGCAAAGAAAACAGGAATGGAAAACAATTGACAAAAATAGTATATTTAAGCCAAAACTTAGCAATAATGATATTAAGTATAAATGGTCTAAATACCAACTCAGTACACAAAGCAGATAAAAAGACATGTCCCAGTGATAAGCTGTCTAGAAGAATTTCCAAAGTAGTGACATGAGGTTGAAAATCAAAATATGGAAAAGTATATCATGTGAAAATTGTTTTAAAAACAGGAGTGGCTACATTAATAATCAGATAAGCCAGAATTTAAAGGAAATCATCATAAACAGAAAAGAGTATTTCATGATAACAAAAGGTGTAGAGTGGTGCAACCATTGTGGAGATCAGTCTGGAGATTCCTCAGTAAACTACGATTAGAGATCCCATTCCACCCATCTATTTCCTTATTGGGTATTTTTCCAGAAAAACTGAAATAGCTAAATCGTGGTAGCAACCCAAATGCCCATCAACAGAAGAACTGATAAAAAGATGTGATGTTTTTATATAATGGAGTATTATTCAGCTGTAAAGAAAGATAAACTCGAAGCTTTTCTGGATGCAACTAGAGACTATACTCATAAGTGAAATAAATCAGACCCACATGTGTCAATGTTGTATTGTCTCACTAGTGTAAGAACCTGAAAGAGTAAATATAATCTAAAAGGTACAATAGATATTCTGAAAGGGAGAGAAACTGCTCAAAAGGATAGAACTGGGATAAGGGAAAAGAGAAAAGAAAGAAAGAAGAGGAAAATACACACTCAAGATAGCTAAGGTAATTGTACTGCTCATTTTTGTTGCTTTGGGGAAAGGAACAGTTAATGTTTAATTGTTTGATCAATCTTACATGACTATATTTGTTTAACTGAGTAACCAATATGAAGATAACAATATGTAGTACAGCAACCACTGTTAATTTCTTAGCACCTTGTCTGAAATTCTGTATTTCTTTTATTGTTTTGTTCATGTCTGTTTGTTAATATGTCTTCGTTCTCTTATCTTTAAAATAAAAAAATGATAACAAAAGGGTCTCTTCAGAGAGAAGATATAACAACTCTAAATGTTTTCAAATTAAACAGAATTTGAAAGTACTTCAAACTTGAACGGGTAGAACTGATACCAGAAATAGACAAACCAGCAACTGGAAATGGAGACCTACTTCAGTCTGTCCCAAAAACTGATAGAGGTACTAAACAGCCAGAAAGAACATGGAAAATATCCAATACCACAATCAAGGAACACAGTTTAATTAATACTTATATAACATTTCCCCTAACCTCAGACTACAAAGTACTTTCAACTGGCAACAGAACATGCACTGAGATACACCATATCCTGGGTCATAAACAACCTTATCAAATGTAAAAGATGGGAGGGCATACAAAGTGTATTAACCACATAGTATCAAACTAGAAATGTGAAAAGATTACAGGGAAGCTCTCCCAACACACTGAAGCCAAACAGCATGCTTCCAGAACACCTATGGGTCAAAGGAGGAGTCTGGGAATGGTGAAGAGTCCTCTGCTGTGCTAAAGCACAAATGTGGCATTTCCAAATTCATGAGAAGCAGCTAACACAGTGCTGAGAAGGAAAAGCATAGCACCGTGGTACACTCTGGAAAGGAAGGAAGTCCCGTGTCTCTGAGCTAAGCTCCCACCTCGATAACCTAGAGAAAGAGCAAAATACACCCAGTGCAAGAAAGAGCAAATTGGTAGTGGTCAGATGCCAGAACTGAGTCAGTCAGCTTGAAAACAAAGACAATAAAGAAAATAAATGAAATCAAAGCTGCTGCTTTAAAAAGTTTTTAAAATGGACAAATATGTATTATTAACCTTTGCAGTTAGATAAAGCATCAATTTCTAGCATCAGGAAAGACACAGACAGTATCAACACAGACCCTGTGGACAGCCGGAGAACATCAAAGTGAATGCTGTGAATATTGCTACACACACAAACTTGACAAACTGGATGGATGTGAAGAATTTGTTTCTTCAAAAAGACCATAACTTACCCAGTATGAAATAGATAATTTTAGTAATACTATATGATATTAAGGAAATTGAATAGTTAACCCCAGCCCTCAAAAGGGAAATCTCTAGGTCTAGGTGATTTCACAGAAAAATTTTACCAACTGGATGAAGAATAATTGTCACCAGCTCACACAGTGTTGCAGAAAGTACAAGAGATAGCAGTTCCCTATTCATTCTGTAAAGTTATTATTACCTTGCTGCCAACAAAAACACAAGAAAAGGAAGAGGGGAGGGAAGAGGAGAGGAGAGAGAAGAAAAGCTACAGACCACCTGGCCTTCTGTGGAAACCTTTGTGAAGTAGAAGTTGACCCTATGCATAAACATTACACACACGACCCAGTGGGGTTTATTCTAGGACGTGAGGTTGGCTCAGCATTCAGAAGTAAGCCAGTGTAACTCACCCTCCCAGAAAAATAAGGAAGAAAAGTTACATAACCATGTCAGTCAATTCAGGAAAAACTTGGACAAACTCCTACACACTTGATTAAAAACTCAAAACATAGAGGTAACTTCCTCGACTGATTAAAAAGCATCTGGAAAAAAATAGTTACTATTGTGTTTATTGGTGGGAGAAGGAGCGCGTCCCCCTAACATCGGGAAATGTCAAGGATGTCTGTTCTCTCTGCTCCTAATCAGCTTAGTGCCGGAAGTTCTAGTTTACTTAGTAGGTGCGAGAAGGAAATCAGGTGCATCTAGTTTGGAAAGCAAGATGTAATCATCCTTCTGCTTTGCAGGAGTCATGATTGTCTGCACAGAAAACTCCAAGAAATTAAAAAAAAAAAACCCTCCCAGAGCCAAAAGGGGGTTAAAGTAAGGCATAAAGGATCCAAGATTATCAAATAAAATTTCTTGTATTTCCATACTAGAAATAAATACATGGACCACAAAATTTAAATCCAGATTTGTGTGTGTGTGTGTGTGTGTGTGTGTGTGTGTGTGTGTTGCCAGGCCTGGAGCCCAGGGCCTCATGTGCTAGGCAGGTACTGTACCACTGCACTGCCCAGCTCCTTCGTCTCTTCCTGTGAATGAACACTATTTCATTTGTTTGCTTTGTTTGTCCCTTCATCAGCTGAACGTTTGGGTTGTTTCCACGTCAGCTGTCATGAATAATGTTTCTCTGAGCACTCATTAGCAAGGTTTTGTGCAGAAACATTTTGGTTTTCTTTGATCTATACGTGCACCTGAATCGCGGTCTCTACCAAACTGTTTCCTCCATGTGCTGTGCCATTTCTCATTCCCACCAGAGTGATGGGCGTTGGTCTTCACATACTCACCAGCCTGTCTTTATGTCTTGAAGTATGGCTACTCCAGGGGATGTAGACTTGCATCTCACTGTACTTTTGATTTGTATTTTCTGTGTTTTTTGTCATTTGCATATGTTCTTTAGAGATATGTCTAATGGAATCCTTTGTTCATTTTTATTTGGGCTAACCCTTTACTAATGCGTTGTAAGAATTTTTTTATATTCTGGATAAATTCCCTATTTAGATATAAGACTTGCAGGTTTTTTCTCCCATGTTGTGGTTGTATTTTCACATTATTGACAACTTCCTTTGAAGAACAAAAGGGTTTAATTTTAATGAACAGTAGTTCCTATATTTTTCTCTGATTTCTTAGACTTGAGTTATCATATCTAAGAAAACATTGCCTAATCCAAGGGCATGAAAATTTACACCTATCTTTTCTTCCAAGAATTTGCTACATTTGTCCTTTAAATTTAGGCCTGTGATGTATTTTGAGTCAATTTTTGCATATGGTAAAGTAGGAATCCAGCTTCATTCTTTCGCATGCGGACATATCGTTGTCCCAGCACCATTTGTTGAAAAGACTATTATTTCCTAATCTAATTGTAATGGCTTCTTGGTACAAAATTAGTTAGCCACAAATGTAGTAATGGTTTATTTCTGAGTGTCTGTTATATTCTATTGCCCTGTATATTTAACTTATTCTTTGCCAGTGAAACACTTTGTTATTACTGTGTCTTTGTAGTTAGTTTTAAAATTGATGAGTGGAGTCTACCAACTCTGTTTTTATCATTTAATGTTATCTTGGTCTTTCTTGGTTCCTTATATTTTTGTCTGAATGTCAAACTCAGCTTGTTAATGTATGCAAAATACAAAACAAGCAAAAAAAAACTACTGGGTTTTGATAGCAATTGTGTTGAATCTGTAGGTCAATTTGGAAAGTAGTGTCATTTTAACAGTAAGTCTTTCAATCGTGAACGTGGGATACTTTCCCACTGATTTAAACCTTTAATTTCTTGCAATAATGTTTGTGGTTTTCTTTTTTGGTTTTTTTCCAGTACCAGGAATCGAACCCACGACCTCGTGCTTGCCAGGCAGGCGCTGTGCCGCTGAGCTAAATCCCCAGCCCCTGTTTGTGGTTTTCTAACTTAGAAATCTCACACTTTAAAAAAATTTTAAGAATTTTGTTCTTTTGATGCTATTGTAGTGGAATTTTAACTTTTCATTTTCAGATTATTATTACTCTATTTAAGGCATTGCTCTTTTGTGTGTTGATCTGTCACCCTGTACCCTTGTTGAACTCCACTGTTGGTTCTTGTAGTTTTTGTGGATTCCTTAAAGTTATCTAGACACTAGATCATCATGTCTGTGTATAGATACAGTCTTTTTCTTCCTCTCCTTTTTCTCCTTGTCCTTTTCTTCTTTACTCTTCTTCCTCTCCTTCCCTTCCTTCCTCCCCTTGGCCCCTCCTTCTTCAATTCCTGCCCCTCCAACCCTAACTACTGTGGAACAATGTCAGATAGAAATGCTAAAAGACTCTTGTCTTATTCTTGCTCTTATAAAGAAAGCGTTTGATGTGTAACCGTGAATTATGTGAGTTTTCATGGATGCCCTTTATTGGGCTGAAGAAGTTCCTTTGTATTCCTGACATGTTAAGTGATTTAATCGTGAAAGGTTATTGGATTTTGTCAAATGCATGTTCTGCATTTATTAAGATTATCATGTAAAGGCTATACTTTCAGGGATCATTCCTATAGTGTGTTACTAGAGTTTCTCTGATCGTGTAGAGTACCAGAAACCACGAGGAGGAGGCATAGTGCTCCTTCCTGAGCATGAAGCCGGTTCTTGGTGTTGCCTTGGTGCAACTGCCACTTGATGATCATTCTTGCTTTCTCCTTGGAGGGAGCAGGAGGGAAAGAACGCAGTCTGAGTGGGACTACTAAAAAAAAAAAGAAAAAGATTATCATGTAGCTCTGTTCTTCATTGCATCTGTATACTGCATACCTCAGACTCATTTTCAGGGTTTCTTAATTATTTGTTTATTTTGAGGGCTTATTGGGAATTAAATACAGGGTCTTCACATCGAGTTACATACATCTCCAGCCCTTTTTTATTTTAATTTTTTATTTAGAGACAAGGTCTTCTTGAATTGCCTGGACTGGGCTTGAACTTAGTGATCTTCCTGCCTTCACTTCCCAAATGATTTCCTGATCTCTAAGTTAGAGAGCATGTTCAGTGGTATATAGCCACTATCCACTATATTGGTAATGTACACTATATAGGCCATATACACTATATTGGTGTATAGCCCTTTTCTATGTCACTGGATTTGGTTTGCTAATGCTTATCTGAGGATTTGGGCATCTGTATTTACAAGAGATGCTGTTCTTTTATGATACCATTGCCTGGTTTACTAATGGTCTCAGGGAATCAGTTTAATTTATGTTCCTGATTCGCATAATCCTCCACAGTTTACTAAGTTGTGTTATGTGGCCTTTGCTCTGATTATGGTTCCAGGCTGACCCTCTGTGACCCTTTGCATGGCACCAGTCATCCAGAGGGTGGTTTCCGGTGTAGAAAGCACATTGCCCGGCTGACCCTGTCCTGCCAGCGACAGACCCGGGCACTGTGGGTGGGCCCGTGGCAGCGTGCAGGGAGAACAGCAGGTGCCAAGAGGCTTCCGGGGTGGAAACTGCCTGCTCCCCAAGTCAGGCTTCTCCCTAAGTAAGCCCCTCTCCCACTCGGAGTTCGCTGAACATGGACAGAGGCCAGGGCTGAGGCTCTGGAGCGCTCATTCACTCTGACCTGCAGTCTTGTACCAAACACTGCTCCCTGCTCAAAGCCTCTGTCCCAGACACCAGCAGTGTGAGGGTCGGAGGCCAGGCCCCAGGACTCACTGGCCTCCGCCCGTGCCCCATTCCTCAGAGCATTGCCGGGCCTCAGACCTGCACATTTCCAAGTAATCATAATCTGCATATAAATGTTAAAGTGATGTTGGCCTTGAATGGTGCTAACACTAATGATGCTTATTCCAGTGCTTAAACACGGACACATGTAGCCTTTCTAGGATCACTCTGGAGTAAGTGAGTCTGACCAACTAGATGAACTCAGAAGCAGCAGTGTTGGGGAAACTGTTTCTGATATTCTTTGACTGGTCGTCAATCATCCAGAAGGTTGTGACACAGCATTAAAGGACTCAGGGCCAGATCTACCACTCTGCTGGGTAAAGTCTGGGGTGCAGCCCCTGTTCGTTCACTTGCATTTTATCCGAGGGTCATTTGGTGCAGGGTTGTGAGAAGATGAACTTGCACCAGCCAAATGTTCACTCTCTGGACTGTGGCAGAGGCCACTGAGCAACTTCTGTCTTAGCATTGTAAAATCACTCGAAGATCTCTGCCGTCAGCCACAGTTCCAAGGTTGCCCCTCGCTCCCACGCCCTCATCACCTTCATTGTACGCTCCCCATTTCCCTGTCTAAAACTTCAAAAAGAGTCTCTGGAGCTGGGCACAGAGGTGCACATCTGTAATTCTAGAACTCTGGAAGGCTGAGGCAAGAGGATTACAAGTTTGATGCCAGTCTGGACAACTTAGACTTGGTCTCAAAAGAAAAGGTAAAGGTGGGCTGGGGTGCAGTTCAGTGTGTGGCCCATGGTTCAGCCCCCAGTGCGGGTGGCAGGGCTGTGGGAAGAGCACTGGGTTCCAAAACCACTCTACACAAAGTCTGCGTAGCAGAACTCCAGTGTATCTTAGGGTTTATGATTTTTTAAATCAGAGAAAACCAGAGACTTGACCACCAAGAAATATGTTCAAGGCTTTGGGCAAGAAAATACCAAACTGCAAAGTCAGCTTGTTTCCCGTCAGGGAAGGGGCAGGCGATGCCTTTTGAGAGCTGCTGTGCTCCTGGCGTTGTGCTGGACTTGGCTTCCTTAGTTTCGTTCTTTGCTACGTTTCAGGGTTTAAAGCCTTGCCCACAGTTCCGCAGCCAGGTCTGTGTGGTACTCCACCTGGGGCAGTGTCCACACATCTGCGATTCCCCGAGGAAGAGCCGAGAAGGCAGCGTCGGCACCCCAGGGAGCTGGTCAGAAGTGCATGTTCTCAGGCCTCGGAGCCACTGAGTCAGAAACTCTGAGGGCGGCGGCACTTGGCGGTGTGCTTGTGGGCAAGGTGCCTCGGAAGCCTGAGAGCCCAGGGTGGACAGCACTTGAGCCCGTCTCATCCGGCCTTAGGCTTCGGAGCTGGAAGGGCCTCCAGCAGGTCCTCGGTGCCCTATTCCTTGCCTCCCTGTGGATGAGATGTCCTCACCTCTGTATCAGAGCTGTTGCAACATGAACGTCACCCGTGTGCCTTGCACAAGGTTGAAGAGTAACTGTCAAAGAGAAACCCGAGTTGGTTCTGTCAGACCTCACTGCGTCTTTCTTGGCTGCTAATTTCCACCATTAGGAACAGACAGTTCAGCTTAAGGGACCAACAGATAATTTGAGAAAGGACTCTGCGGGCAAGACCTGTCCCCTGTCCCTGCCGTCCTTGGTCAGGCACCACGGAGCATGGTGGCCTGTGACTCTGTTAGGGTCCCTTGGACAGCCAGGACCGTACAGATTGTGCCTGAGTCTGGCTGCTTCTGTGACGGTTGTCTGAGTGCTGTGTCCTTCTCCAAGGACAGAGCCACTTCCCATGTATTTGGTGACAGCACACATGTTGGTCATGACTGTGGCCAGCACATCCCTTATTGCTGGTGTGGGGCCATCAGTTATTCTTATTGGAAAGTCACCCAGTTTTCCAGTGAGTGAGGGTCTTCAACACTGTCTTTTTAAGGCAGGGACCCAGGCATGTGGCTCATGTCTTCTGTGTCCCCTTTAAAGGGAGCAAGGATATTCTGGGACATGGTCCCCGAGCCGGGGCCTTCCTGAGTGGCTGCCGGGTGGAGAATAGGCTCTGGACCAGGGTCAGACACAGTCCTGTGCTGTTTCCTCAGCTTGCCAGGCTCCATGGCGAGAGCCACACAGTGCATGTACATTGCAGGCCTGTTGCCAGCCAGCAGAGCTGGAACCTGAGCCATCCCACACAGTGTAGCCTTTCTTTGGGCAAGGCCTTCTCCTCTGAGCCAAAGTGAGAAGGAGCCAGTAGAGGAAACACAGGAAGAGCTGCCACATGGCCAGAGGCCTGAAGGGTACCGGTCAGCAAGAGCATGGAAACACCGAAGACAGGGCAACTGCGGATTTGTGGCCACTGCTGATGCTAACCTTCATAAGTAGTAAATTTTTTTTTAGTGGTACTAAGATAGCTTTTAGTTTCCCTGAATTCTAGCCAAAGAAAGATTAATCTTTTATATATATGACAGGTTTGTGCTTTCATGAAGAAGAAGGATAACTTAGAATTGAGGTGAATTAAATCATAGGTAAAAGTCTGCGTGCCTATGATCCCAGCACTCTGGCAAGCTGAGGCAGGAGAATCACAAACTGGAGCCCAGCTTGGGTAACTTAGAGAGGTGTTGTCTTAAAATTTTAAGAAATAGGCTGGGGGTGTAGCTCAGTACAAAGACCCTAGGTTCAGTTCCACTGCTGCTCAGAAACAAAACAACAAACCAAACCACACGTAGGTAGCACTGAAAGGACTGTCAAGAGGGGAAGCAGGATTCAAAGGAGAAGGAGGAGGAGAATTAGGGGTGAGGGCCCATGTGGAGAACCACCTAGGTGACTGTCCTTAAAAGAGGAGCAATTGCCTCCATTTTGGCTGAGCCTGATTCTATTTCCATGTATTGATATGTACAGAGCTGGCTAGGACTTTGCCAATTGGCTTTAAGCAATGCATAGCAGTCCAGCCGAGGTGCTAATGGTAATCTTTGGAGATGGCAGGTGTGCTTTCCCACCCTCTGTTGCTCCCTTGAGTGAGCCGGGATGAGGCGGGATGTGTGAGCCAATGCTCCATGCTGTCAGCTAGGATCTGGGATCCAGCCTTGGGAATAGAGGCTTTGACTTCCTGGGGCTTCAAAGATTGCACATCAGAGCTGAAGCACCCGCTCCAAAACATTAGATACTATCTCAGTTGTGTTATGCAGATTACCCCTTCTGCATATCCTTCTCTCTGCATATGGCAAAGATGATTTCAGGCCTCCTACCAAGCCCAGCTCATGGTGCTCACGTACTTCCCGCTACTCTCACAGTCACTCATCCTCAAACACTCCCTTCACAAATGAATAAAATCTGGTCCTGGGTGGAGGCCTTTGTTCCAGATAACCATCATTGTGGCCCGACTCAGGAACCACTTGACTCCCCATCATTTTGGATATATCATTGTGTCTTTATTTATGCTGTGGGTTGCACTGGAGGTGGTAGATTGGAATTAACTCATTTCGATTCCAGTAACCTTTCCATGGGATTACAAATGTAAACTTCCTGTGATGCCACTGGGACTGGGAAGGGCTCAGTATAGGTCCAGAGAGGCACTGTCCAGCCAGCAGTAGGTAAACTAGACTCCATGAGTGTGAAGGCAGGAGTCTGGCCTTGCTGTGAAACTGAACTGCAGACACCTGCAGGCCAGCACCCATCACAGGGAGGCTGACCAGGTCCTGAAGCCACCTGGCCCCCCTTGTCCCCGCTGTCCAGGGAAGGTGCCAGCATGGATGCCAGGGGCACACGGTACCTTTCCCTGTTTCTGAGGTGGAGTTACCTGCGGCTGGTTGCTTGTGTCCAGCGCTGACCATCAGGTCTGTCTCGTGCTGTGTGTGGCACGGATTTCCCATGCTCCTTGCCCCGTGGGCTCCTGCCTCCCGGGCATGTGGGGGCATGTGGGAGTGTCTGGTTTGGACAGCTGCAGGGATTCTTGCTACAAGTGTCTTTTCCAGGGTGCTGAGGCACAGCTCTGTCGTGCAGGTGCCCAGCAGTGGTCACTGACCCTCGTGGGTGATCCCACGGTGACAGCTGCAGCAGGTGTCACCAGATGGTGTCCCCCGCAACTGCCCCAGTTCCCACTCCCACCCACAGCGAGTGATGCTCAGCATGCAGCCCCTGGCTGCAACTTGGTCTTCTGTGTCAGCTGCCCTCTGGGGTCATGGGTGCTGGTGTGACAGGGATAGCTGGTGAAGGGGGACATTAAAAGTTTAAATAAAAGCCTGCTCAGGATGCTCAGACCAAGCAGACATGTCCAGCAGGCCTGCTAACAGAACACGTCTCCCTTTATGTAAACCCATCTTTGCTACCTTTGTAACTGATGGCCTTGCAGTGTAACTTCAAATATAATAGGACACTTCTTCCTTTGTGTAACCCATGCTTTGTATAACTGATAGCCTTGCAATGTAACTTGAGATGTTCAGACTCTTTCAGCAACCCATGATGTTACCCAACCCTCCAATCACATGCCCCAAATCTGCCTATGTACCTCCCAGCTCACTTTCCCTTTAAAAGCTCTGAAACCCCACCAGGCAGGGCTCTAGTTCTTTGGGAGAGATCCCAGTCAGAAGCCCACTAGTGTGATAAACTGCCTCCTAACCACCTCAGTGCCATTTCTTCCCATGTTTGGTCTGTTTTCTGTAACACTGAGCCCTGGGCAGAGCCCACATCCACATTTCACAGGGGCCGCAGGGGGAGTCCCCTGGCCCAAGGGTCCTGACTTCCATGCCACATCCACCCTGGCTCGTAGGAGACCCTACTGGCCCTCCCACCAAACAGGTCCTAAAACCTCATGTGCCAACTATTTGTTATCATTTTAAAATGTCTCCTTTGGAGCTCAGAAGCCTTCAGTCTACCCCCAAAATCTTACTTCAGCTTCAGATTTAAAATTTCAAGTCTCATTAATGAGTTTCTAGTGAGCCACAAGATAGATTCAGGGTGGGCCCTCCCTGTCTTCTCTGGCCAGCAGCAGAAAGAAGAGGCCCACTTTGTCTGGCAGCCGGGGATGTGGCTGGCTCAGAGCAGAGCCGCCCAGCAGGAGGTCAGCCAGTGTGCACACCGGGCAGCACGCCCTGGGCCCTTCGGGAGCCCTCAGACAGGACGCTCATGAACTCGGGAGCTACATGAAAAAATGGGCAAAGGACAGGCAGTTAAAGAAGACAGAAGGGTGTGGCAGGTTAGACCACTGGGCCACAACGTGCCAGGCCACAGGCACCTGCACACGTGTGCAGGACAGAGAAGGGAGGAGGCTCTGGGGCCTGGCTTGGGCTGTGTCGCAGCTGGGCTTGCAGAACTTCGGCAGAGTGTCTACGTTAGTTTTGTGAAAGAACAAAGTGAAGTGTATAATTTCTAAAACGATATTTTCCCTTTTATGTTTTTTCTGCCTGTATTTTATAAAATAACTTAGAATTGTCATTGTTTTAAAGCTCTGGGATTATTGTGTTTAAAGATCATGAACAACAAATGTCATGGTTAATGGCAGGGTAAGAAGATGAAATGAATCCAGTGTTCCAGTGAGAACATGAGTCCTGTTAACCAAATAGGGCCCATTCCAGAAACAGAATAAAGGAGGCATGATCTCAGGGTATGTAGTGCATATGTGTCCGTGGGTACACATTATATGTCTAATCTCTGTGTATCTTAATTTTAGTTAGAAACCCCCTGTAAGATGAACACGGATGCTAAAGTGGGAAATAAAATGAGTAATGTGTGTATAATAGATCAATACATATTAGTCAATAAATACATGTTGATGTATGGGTTTTATATGTGCATATGTGTTTTCATACAGTTGAACTGTACACACAAAAATCATGTGGAGATGCCCCAAATGCTGTCATTATTTATTTTTGGGTGCTTGTGCTCTGAATCATTTTTCTTTATATTTTGTGGCACTTGCCAGCTTTTATGATGAGCATATGCTCCTATTTAAATGAAAAAAGTCGGGGGCTGGGGATATAGCTCAGTGGCATAAGCACCTGCCTGGCAAGCGCAAGGTTGTGAGTTCAATCCCCAGTACCACAAAAAATATATATAAATAAATAAATGAAAAAAGTGAGATGGCCCCAGCACGTATACTAAGCTTGCAGGACCTTTGCTGTAAGGAGAAGGCCGTGCTGTGGAGAGCCTGCTGCTCCATATTCCCAAAGAGTCCTTGGGTTGTACTAGTCAAAGCACAGTGCTCCTTGCTTTCCAGTGGATCAGGTAGTGCAGGCTGACCTTCCCCAATCAAAAGCCAGAGACCACAAATGCTTGGAAATCTGAACTTTTTGAACATCAGCAAGCCAGGCAGAGCCTTTCATGCCTGACCTGTGGTGGTCACAACCAAACACAGTATGTCCCACATGTGTGCAAGCCTGGCAGCCAGCATGGGTGGATATGATGTGGGCCACGGTGCTGCTCAGTGGTAGAGTGCTTGTCTAGCACTTGTGAGGCCCTAAGTTGGATCCTCAGAAATGAAAAAAGAAAAGGATGTAGATGAAGCAGACGTGAATTTCATGTTTAGACCTGTGTTCTGGCCCCAGGATATTTCATTATGTGTATGCAGGTAGCTCAAAAAATCCAAACTCATTGTGTGTATGCAGGTAGCTCAAAAAAATCCAAATACTTCCAGGCTCAAGAACTTTGGATATAGGATACTCAAAGTGTCAGAGAACTAGAGCTTTTGATCATGGTGAGAATGGGCTCTTGGCTTTGTTTTACCCCTTCTATAAATGCTATATTTTATTTTCTGTCACAGTTACAGATTTACTAGCTCCCATTTCTTTACTTAACAGAAAATAAATTATTTTATTTTTGATGGTAAACGATTTCTTCTTACTGTTTGGATGTTTTCCTATACTTGGATTCTTTATTCATTGCATGCACTTAATATTAATTAAATTGAACAGTAGGCTAAAAATGCATGTCCAATCAAATAAATATAATTTGATTTATTAAAATACACTTCTTCAGAAAGTGCCTCCTAATTACAAACATGCAACAATATAGAAAACTAGGAAAAACATGTAGATGCTTAATAAAAATAAAAGTTGCAAGTAATCTCACATCGTGTAGTAATCAAGTGTAGAAGCCATGAGCCGGGCGAGCATACTCTCTGAGCCCTGCGCACCCTGCGCCGAGAGAGTGAGTACTCCGGGAGCTACAGGGCCCGTGGGTTCAAGTCTGTGCTCGGCCCACACCACCACGGTTCCCAGCTGAAACGCGCAGAGAGAGCCAGGTATTTTCCATCTAATCCCTGAGGGCAGAGCGTGCGAACAAGGACCCCGCAGACATTACAGACTGAGTCGCTGCCGACCCAGCACCCGCAGCAGAGTGGAGGTCTGACTCAGAGGCCCCAGGGACTTCTCTGGCTGGGGGCTGGGCAACCAGACTCTCTGAGCCCCGTGCGCCCTGCGCCGAGAAAGTGAGTACTCTGGGAGCTGCAGGGCCCGTGGATTCGAGTCTATGCTTCACCTTTGCCCAGACCCTCTAGCGAGTCGAAGGCTGGGGAAGTCTGTGACTGCTACCCATCTGGGCTGCATCTGGTTCCTGTATGAGTCCTGAACTGACTGAAGACATAGATTCAGGTGGTTCACAAACTGTAGACCCTGTAGTTTGTGTCTGAATTATGCCTGTACCCTAAATTGCCTGGGGACATAGGTCCACTGGACTGGGATTGTCACACCAGTGCAACCTGAGTCAGGTCGTGCACGTGCACTGAACTGCAAGGGGACGCTGGATCAGATGGTCGGCCATCAACTGACACAAGTGCCTGTGTCTGAGAACGGGTATAACTAGATACAAATCAAAAACTGCTGGAAATCCCAAGACTAAGTAGCACTACTCAGATGTCACCCAGAGGCAAACCTGAACAAGAAAAATAGGAACACTAGTGGTCTTCGCTGAGCAGCTACTGAAGAAGGAAACTGAGCTTTCTGCAACCGATAGCAAACATGTCAAAACGAAAGACTAAAACACAATCCCAGAATTCCACCCCACTCAGAACAAGTCCAGGAGACATCAACAAAGGAGAACTTGGTAAACACATGCCTGAAATAGCTGAAATGATTGCAATGGAGGTAAAGAAACAACTCCATAAGGCCATAGAAGAGATGAGATCAGAAATAATCTCTCAGGCGAAAAGTGAAATGACAAGAATAATGAAGGAAATGCTCAAAAAGTCTGAAGAAGAAATATATCAGAAAATAGAAGAACAAAGGCAAGAGTCAGAAGCGTTCAATGAAAAATATAGAAAGGACTTAGAACACATG
>NW_004955420.1:29604251-29669740 GCF_000276665.1 Chinchilla lanigera | reverse complement strand
GTAATACAACAAGCATTGTTAATTCCCTACCACTTTGTTTGTAACTCTGTACCGTCTGTACTGTTCCTTTGCTATTTTGTAAAATGTTGTCTGTCTGTTAATGTTTTCCTCCTTGTATTTTTAAAATAAAAAAAACAAGTGTAGAAGCCATTTGTAAGTTGCCTTCTTAAATATTCAGCGTCCACTGCCAGTTGCTGTCTTTAATGGGCATCTCTTGAGACTTGCTGTGTCTTGCTGTGCCTCAGGGGAAGTCTGGGTGGATGATGAGAGTCTGTCCTCATGGAGCTTGCACTCTGGCTTAGGTGACCATGTGTGCTTTGGCGGGGGTAGAAGGCAAAACAGGTAAGTACTGTTGCAGTTTAGTGTAAGAAATGCCATTATGAAGACAATGTCTTCTTAAAAAGTACGTGCATCTGAGTTTATAGCAGATTTTTTGAAAGCAAATCGCATTTTATAAACTTTCCCCAGTTGGTTTCCCTCCGAGCTGGTGCCCCGTGTCTGGGACAAGCTTGCGTCATGAGCTTTGCTGTGATAGCAGTCAGATCATCCCTGGCCAGCAGCAGCCAGCCGAGTCATCAGCCCCTGCGGTCTGGGTTTCTGGGTTTGTTTGCTGGCCAGCAACCAAAACTAGAAGAGCCCATAAAAATGGAAAAATTAGCTTATTTACAATTTGGAAATTTGGGATGGCAGCTCGTCCGTCCCCTTTCCAATGCACAGAGCACTGATGAATATCAGGGCAAGACCGAAGCCAGGCAATGTCCCCATGAAGGTTTACCCGGGGCTGCAGTGTTCAGTCCCCTTGGCCTCCGGCCAGGAGGAAGCCAGGGAGGTGGCCGTCTCTCAAGGGAAGAGCCTCGTTTCGAAGACCCTTCTGCTGTCTCAGTCCTCCTTTCCTGGGTGACACCACACCCTGTTGTGTGAAGACGCCCTGTCCAGTAGACTGTTACTCAGCCGCTGGGCATTTTGGTTGCTCCCAAGCTTTATAAAATAAAGAGTGCTGCGCGACCATTCTCACCTGTTATGCAATTTTGTCATTTTCTCCAATCTTTTCTATTCACAACTGATTCCTGAAATAGAACTACTGACTTGAATGCATGAGATAAAGCTTTCCCATGCAGTCGGGGTGCCTCCAGGTTGGTTTGCAGGCAGCCTGGTCCCTGCTGCTGGGCCTCTCTATGGGGCGTGTTTGTCCCTCTAAACCCCACGTCCGAGAGTGTGGCCAGTGTCCAAGGGCACACGCCCTCGCTGAGTGTGTGTGGTGAGTGCAGCCTGGCGAGGGCTCTATGTTTATCTTTGACTAAGCAAACAGCTGAGTTCCAAGGAAGCCCTGATAGCCCCATGTCCTGGTGACACCCGTACACCCCAGCCCAGGGTGGGAAGTGGGTATCCGTGCAGGTCAGGTTACGAGAAGGCCTCATCCTCAATAGAATGCAGGCAGGATTCCACCAGCCTCGGGCAGTGGTAAGCTCCCGGGACCTGTCGGGAGCCAAGTTGTCCCTACACACATCTTGCTCAAACCCTGAGTTGTACATATCGCCTGGGAATTTGCACAGATCACTTAGGCCTGACCCAGCCACTTGGTGGACTTTATAGAAATGGGAATTAACCAGTTTTCCTCATACTTTACATGTGTTATTAATGTGATTAACAAAGGCTAATTTTGATTGAAGACTCTAATAAAAGCAGTTTTAAAAGATGAATGGGACCCCAGTTTGTGCTGGCAGTTTCTGTCTTGGCTGTGATGATAAGGAGCAGCTGAAGCAACTTTGTCCCGCGACCTGGATCTTGTGTTCCATGGGCTCAGCACCTTGCCAGAGACTGGGTCCAGAGAGGCAGGTGCTCTTTTGTGGCCTGGAAACTGTCTCCTGATTTGGAAGATCTGTAGCTCCTTTAAATGTTGGATATAACCGCTTTGATGGCCATCATGATGTACGATGGCATTGTCTTTCCCTTCCTTGAAAAACCCCGAAGGGCCTGAAAGACAGTGCTCCTGTGCTCGGGCCAGCCAGACTCGTGGCAGCGCTCCTTCCGGCATGTCCATAGCCCTGCTTTCTACCTAGCATTAACGAAGGGCTGAGATGGCCCCGTCTCACGAGGAAACACAGACCCTGCTGTTGCTTCCCACCCTCACTGCAAGCGACGGGCTTGGTTTCTGCACTGTCTCAGGGTTATAGGGATGCAAGCATCCCTCAGCGTGGCAGGAAACTTTCTGCAGATGACACCAGCTGGGGGTTGGGCCTCATGGCTCTGTCTGTCGTGATTCCCCTTCCGAGGGCTAAAGCTTTAATGACTGCTTTTCTGTCCACTTCCTTGCGTTGCCTAGACACACTGCCGTGGGGACCAGTGGGCTCCGGCATTGTCTCTGCCTTCCCTTTGCTGACGCTGCCTCACCAGGCCTCTTGAATGGCCAGGCAGTGCAGGAAAGTGCCAGGTGGGATTTCTGTTATTAGCAATAAAGTAGGGTCCTTGGGGCCTATTAATTGATTCCCATCCGTTGTTGATTTGTGGGCAAGAGTTCCTCAGCTGTCCATGCTGCTGGGGTGCAGCGTGGGTCTCCCTAAGCCAGTCCTCTAGGTGTGTGTTCTGGTGTCTGTCCAGCCACCCGTGTGGGGGCTGTGTAGAAATGCAAGCCTTTTGCCAATTTTGAGCTGAGACCCGCTGAGATGCTTGTCCTTGTCACCATAGCTTCCCAGGATGGAGCAGGTGGCAGGGAGCCGTTCTCGGGAAGAAGGTCCGGCCCAGAGCCCAGGGTGCAGGAACATTGCCTTTAAGGCCCTGACGAATTGTTCCAAGGTGCAAAAAATGCTTATATAACTTTCATGTCTTCAAGCTGAAGTTTTTATCAAAAGTACAATTTTGAGGTTATAATTTCTCATGTATCCTTTTCACCAACTTTACTTTTCCTATCCCACCTCACATAGACACGATTAACATTTCAGCGGGAAATAATCCTCTGCCTTTATGGGATAGTAAGTTGATAACATATTTTATTAGCCTCAGTAGATCCAGATGGTCTCGAGCAGTTTGGCTGAGCCCCTCTCACCCACAAGGAAGGACAGACAGAGCAGTGAGCACGTACCCTGGGTTCGCCGCTCTCGAGGGAGGCCTGGGTGCTCCCCGTGACTGGGTTACTGCACCAAGGTGCCTGTGGCTCAGGAGAGGACAGTCGCACCGCCCCACAGCCGTGTCCCTGCTGCTGAACGACGGGGCTGCATTGCTGAGCCAGAAGGGGTCAGGTGGGTGACACTTATTAGTACTCAACACAAAGCCCTGCTCAGGTGCTTGGGAACTTAGAGTTCCTGAGAATGGCTCAGTCAGTTAAAAAGTGAATCAAAGAGGGTCCTCAGGTGAAAGGAAAATGAAATGTAAGATAAACGATGAGTAATGAAACCTTTAAAACGAGTTCCTGTCAAAAATGTTACATAACGTTCTTATGATTCTGCAACTTCACATGTTGTCAGATATTCTTAAGAAAAGATACAGAAGCATGAATGATCTGGATTTAAAGGCCGGGACTTGGTAGGGGAGAGGGGAGGGAAGACAGCAACAGGCACGTCTCTAATACTGTTTCAGTCTTTACGGTGAAAAAATATAGGATTAAGTGGTTTAGATGTGCAGATAATTACTAAAAAATTCAGGAGACTACATATTACTTCTGCATAACCCAAGAAGGGGTAAAAAGAGGGAAGAAAGCTTGGGTCTCTAGAGGAAAAGTTACTGGGGGGCAGGATAGGATGACAGGGCAGACACAAGCCACAAGACAGGATGAGGTGGAAAGATAAGACACACTCTCCTGTACATATGAGCTTTTAGGCACATCTATTAAAAGGCTCATTTATTAAAAATGAGGACCCTCCAGTGAGAAGTAAAGTCAGTGTTATGACCAGAGACCCACCTAGGCCAAATGACATAAGAACATAAGGAAATGATGTTGTGGGAGGCAGAATTCTGAGATGGCTCGGCGTCCACCCCTCCACCCTGGCCCGAGTGTAGGTGGCCGGCACGTTCCCCCAGGCTCTGTGTGCTGCGTAGCCAGCCGTACGCGGGGACACCGTCCCTTGCACCAGAGCCCTCCGAAACAGAGCTTCCTCTCGCTGATGGGGAAGTCAGAGGCTGCGGGGACGGAGCCAAGCTCGGCCCATGCCTGCGGGTGGCGGGAGGCCAGCCCTGCCTTCCTGCCCGCCGCCCCACGGGCTTCCACGTTGCAGTGCCGGAGCGCAGCTCTGTGGGGCGCTGCACAGAGGCGCCGCTAAGAGGCACCTCGCCTCGCCTTGGAAACTGTAGACGTGCGTTGCTGCCGTCTGGAGTGTGTGACATGCGGCAGGGAAACTCATGGGTGCGGCGCCCACCCAGCAAGGCTGGGGGAGTCGGGTAGAGCTCGGCGGTCGGCTCCATCCCAGGACCCAGGGCTGGGTGCTGCCCACAAGATCCAGGCAAAGGCAGTGAAGGGGACAAAGCAGGCTCTTGAAGAAGACAGGCATGAAGAGCATTCACCGGTCAGGATCCCCTCGAATTCTGCTTTCGTGAAGTCACTTAAGTACCAAGCAAACAGGCCTTCCCTGCACGCGGCCCCATGGGCTCTGCTGACGACATGCAGCAGGTTAGGCAGAGGTTCCGCAGATGGCTTGGGAAGGCACAGGGTCGGCCTCTGTGCTAGGAGGCCCCCAAGCCGGGCAGACCCGGCTGTCAGAACAGGAAGACCTCACGCCCCCAGTCCCCAAAGGAGGGAGGACTGTGCTCCTCCACACCCAGCCTGAGCTCCAAGGCTTTCATGCCCTCACTGGCCCTGTTCAGTCAGAAAGTTGATCATTTAGGGGAAAACGTCAAATTATCCAAACGGCAAGCTGGCTTATGTCCTGAAAAATATCAAAGCAAAGGAAAACGAAACAAACTAACTCCCCAAAGACTATGAAGAGGAAAAGGAGAGGTACAGACCATGAGACCAGGAGAGCTGGCAATGAGAAGGGTGTGCTCAGTGGTGCTGAGACCCCCGTCTGCGTCCCAGGCACCGGAGTGTCGGCCCAGACCTGCAGTGCAGGGCCCCAGGCCTGGGGAGAAGCATGCCCGGCCCTCTGCAGACTCCCTGCCACAGAGCCTGCGTTTTAACATGGCCCTCGGGTGATTCCGACATGTTCCAGAGTTTTAGTGACGTTGCTGTAAACCAGTGGTTCCCAGTGTTGGCTGCACACCGTCATCACTGCCAGAGCTCACGAGCGCACGCACATGTGCACACGTGCACACACGCACACACCTGGAGGCTGATTTCACTGGGCTGAGCAGCAGGATTTGGGGGGATACCCAAGTGAGTAACGTGAAGCCGTTTATTCTGTGAAAATGTTAAAACTTACTATAATGTCTACATTTCCAAAAATACGTTCATTTCTGGTGTCTGAGCTCAGTGGGGGCAGCTGGAAGACTGGGTTCTTCACACTTGACCTTTCATCCTGACCTTTGAAGCATGGGGCAAGCGGAGCAGGAGCAGGCACTGCTTTGGCTCAGGGTTGGGCTTGGGTTAGCCCGAGAGCGTCCCTGAGCTTGCAGGCTGACGGCCACCTTTGAGCCACGCTGTATGCTACCTGTCATCTTCTTTCGCTTACTTGTTCCCCTAATGGCTGCTGATTATGTTGTGCTGTGTGATGTGTGAAATAAGCAAGTGTCGTCAGACTCTCGGTGCTCTGCGTTATTTCCAGTTTTACACTGTTTGGTTTTCAGGTGCAATCTCTGAGCAGAAATCCTCCTGGGTGGTTTGACCGCATTATGCTGACCATTGTGATAAGCTCAGGTAATGCGTTTTGGAAACACTGACCCAAAACAGTGGTCATGTGGTGCCTTCTCTTCTGGAGACAGAGCACAAAGTAGTTCTGTCCCGTTTCATCTGCCTGTGGTATAGATTACTCATCTAAATAGGTTTTGTTTGCTAATTTTCAACCCTTGCTGTGATGTGAGCTATTAAAATAAAACTCAAGTCCCTTGGCTTAGCCCCATGGAAGATCTAGAACAGCGATCCTTGCTCCTGGCTGCACACTTTGATCTCCTGACTGCTTCCCGAGTTGGCCATGTGATTGGCTGCGGGAAGGAGAGAGAAGCTGGCAGAATTCACTTGGGAGCAAGTTTTTAAGCTTCAAATGAATTCAGTGTTCATTCAGAACAAACAAGCCCAGCTTGAGAACAAGTATTGCTTTTCTTTGAAAGAGGCAGGCTGTAAATATCACTGTTCTTGGGGGCCGTCAGCTTGGTTAGAAAGACGAACAGAAGTGGCCAGGGTCACATTAGACCAGTTGTGGTGTTTAGTAAACTTTATGGACTTCAGAGTTTGAGTTTAATATAATGTTTAAACGTCATGAGATCTTATTCTTCCTGTGTGTTTCTTTTCCTTTGGCTATTAAAATCATTCTTAGCTCTTGAGCCGTGTAAAAGTAGGGGGTAGGCCTGTTTTGGTCTGGGGTAGGAGTCACGGTCTGCTGACCCTGCCTCTGCCTCCATCAGAACGCTTCCCTCATGGCCTGGGAAGAGGCTGTCACCATCTCTTTAGTCGCTGTGATGTTTTTTCTTTTTAAGCAACTTCGTTTTGGTATAATTTACATGCCGTATGATGAACCCATTTTGACTGTACAATTCAGTGAATCCCAGTAATGTTATAGAATTGTGCTGTCATCACCCAGTCCAGTTCAGAATATTTACCTTGTCCTCAAAAGAGGCCTTGGGACCATTTGCGTTGAGTCTCCCCCGCACGCCCCCCCCAGCTCTGGGCAACCACTGACCTCCTCCTTCTTTGCTCTATGGATTTATCTTTCCTGGACATTTGACATATACAGAATCATATACTGGGTCATCTGCACTTGGCTTCTTTCATTTCCATAGTTCTTGAGTTCATTCATGTGTAGCATAAGTCATTTATTCTCTTTCATTGCTGTGTGGTATCCTATCGTATGGGTATGCCTCATTTTTAATCCATTTACTGAGTGGATTATTTCCACTTTTTAGCTCCTGCTAATAATACTGCTGTGAGAAAATTCCTTTCTATTCCTAGATTGTTGAGGGCTTCTATCATGAATAAATGCAATATTTTGTAAAATGCTTTTTCTGAGTCTACTGAAATATGGTTTTGTTCCTAATATGGTGTATTGCACCAGTTGATTTACAGACATTATAAACTGCACTTAATCATGGCATGTAATTCTTTTTCTGGGTTCCTGGATTTGGTTTGTGGTATTTGTTGAGGATTTCTTGTCTGCCTTCATGAGCGGTTACGGTTTTCTTTAATAATGACATATTTGTGTAGCTTTGGTGTGAAGGTAGTAACTGGCCTTGTAGAATGAGCTGGGCCGTGTGAATTCTTCCACACACCATTATCTGGGTGTGCCTTCATTTCTGCAGGATAGTTTTGCTGGATATGGAATTTTTGGCTGAGTATTGAATTCTTGGCTGGGGGAGGGCCTGGGGGACCTTCCAGCCTCCCGTGCAGCCTTCCAGGGACACAGGGGGATTATTTATCGCTGTCTCCTGGTTATGTTTCTGACTTGTCCTGTAGGGTCACAGCGCAAGGCTCTTTTACCTCTTTGCTGTGGAGTTGCTATGGGCTTTGACAGCACTGGGCAGCACTGGGCTTGCTGTGTGGTGCTCAGGTCAGATCGGCTTCCTGTGGCAGCAAAACCACAAGCTTCCACTTGTTGGGTTGGTAGGAGAATGGCAGCAGCTCCCCACTTTGATACCACCGGCTCCCACAGAGCTTCAGCAGTTTTAGTTGACCAAATTTTCAGTTTATGATTCGCCATTCGTCTAGGCCCAGAGTTTTGAAGTCATTGGTTGACCCTTCCATCTCTAGCAGCTTATGGAAAACCAGTTTTTCTCCTTGTTACTGTCAGTAAAGTATGTGGTAAGGTTATTGGCTCAAGAATGGACTGTACTTGTGGTACTCCAAAGTGCTCTCAAAACAGCAAGCAAGCGTGTGTGGAGCGGGCATTTGAGCGTTAAACAACTGAGTGTGGCTGAATACTGAGTCAGCACCGTGGACGGAGCACCTGGCAGCAGAGCTGTGACTCCCTCTGCAGTTTTCCTGCTGTAGGAGCTGTGCCTCCCCACACACCATCCACGTCCACGTTCCCATCAGCCACGCACTGTGGGAACCGAACCGAGCGCTTATGATGCCTGGGACAGAAACGGTAGGGAAGAGACAGAGGAGCTGGCCTCTGCTCTCTGGGCTGCCACGCAACACCTGCCCCCACCGCCGGGCAGGCGTCCTGGCTGGGCCAGTGGACAGCAGGCGAGGCGGGGACTTGGGGTTCCATCCCTGGCTGGCCGGGGAGGGTCGGAAGAGCCACCAGCTTTAGAAACCAGTGGAGAGCGAAGCCCGTGGTCCCTGCCCAGCACAGTGCCCGCCATGGTGCCTGCTCGGCATCTCGCTGCCCCGACCTCTGCGTCTCCCCAAGGACCCCGCATGGAAGTGCTTGCTGAGCACTTCCTTCTTCCTGGGACTGGCTTGTAAAATCACAAGCCCAGGTAAGAAGCGGTGGTTTAAGTTTGCCTAAGGAGGCATAGTTTATTAATAGCAGGCAGAAAACTGATGACTACAAGAGCTTTCTTCTTCCTTTGTTCCCTAGTCATAGCACTTACAATTTCCTCTTCCTCTAGAAAGCAGAACTTTAAGAAACCCATGTAGCTTTAAAAGGAACATTATTATATAAAGACAGCATTAGCTGTCATGGTGGTACAAGCTGTGTTTGCAGCTACTCAGAAGGCTGAGGCAGGAGGATTCCAAGTGTGGGACCAGCCTGGCAAATTTTCTGAGACCCTGTCTCAGAATTTTTAAAAAGGGTAGGGGTTTGGCATGGAGCTTGATGGTAGAGTGGGAGGCCTTATGTTCAGTTCCTCAGTACTGAGGGGAAAAAGCTCTGTCCCCACAGCTAAACTAGTAGGACTGGCTTACAAATCAGAGCAGTGCCATTGGCATCACTTAGAGTTGGCCAAGTTACAGAGTAGAGGCATGGGGTGTGCTGGGTGTCCATGTGGTGGGCCTGCACTCGGGAAGGAGGCCAGGAGGCTTTGCCTCTGCATGGCCACCCCAGGCGGGGGCTGAGAGGGAGCACTTCTGAGGGAGCGGGGCGCACGCTGGACCTCCCTTCTGAACACTGAGCCCGCTGTCCCCGTGCGGGGTTTGCTGAGTGGACAGGAAGCTCTGGGAGGAGAAGTGTGACTCGTGGCGCTGTGTGTGCGTGGCCGCTCTGTGGAGGGCTTTGCAGCCTCCCCGCCCAGTCTCCGCTCCTCATTCGCATCTGAGCACACGGACATCTCCTTCACTCCCGTTGGAATCCAACTGTTTGTCTGGCAGACCCATTCAAGCTGAGTTCTGGACGGAAATCTGGTTTCAAAAACGCGTCTCAGAGCTCTGTGTCCAGGTTGCAGTCAAGGGCCGTGTTTCCTGCACATGTCCTGCAGGCGGATTTCCTGGGGTTTTTCCTCCGAAGATGCAGACTTGGATGCCTGTGATGGACGGGAGGTGGTAATGGCAGACCATGCCCGCGCCCCAGGATGCCTGCCCTCTCAGTTCTGCCTCAGTCCTGGCTGCAGGAAGGGTTTGAGGCCGTTGACTGCTGGGCCCCAGCTTGACAGTGAGAGGCAGAGGAGAGTGGGACAAGGAGCAGGCGCTGCCCTGGCCCCCAGGACCCTCCCATGTTAGCTCCGCCGCAGGGCAGGTCTGGCGGGGTGAGGACTGCCCTCCTCGCCCTGGCCGCCCTCTCTGAAGACCCTGGAACTGGAATTTGGAGGAAGCTTTGTGTTTCTGACTGAGATGTCTAACGTCCGTCACAGACAGGTCGCAGCGCCCTCTCTCTCACGCCAGCTCCCGGAACAAGACGCATCCTCCTGTCCTGCCGGGAGCTGTCGGGTCTGCCTGCCTGTCTCTGTTAGGACTGTGTGGTCAGCGCAGGGGGCACTGAAAGGAAGTGGAAGGAGCAGCAGGGTTACAATCACCGTGTGAGACGCTCTTTCCTGAGCAGCAGCCAAAGGCCTTTCCTGAGGGATTTCCCGAGGCCGGTCAAGAGCAGGGTGGTGAGTGCGTGACTTACACTCCTGGTGTCTATCCCAGCCCCTCCAGGTTCACACTGCGGACCCACTATCTGCTGTGTGACCTTGGAGAGGGGCTTAATTTCTCAGAGCTTCAGTTTGCCCCTGTGTCAAGCACTTATAATAATGCCACCTGTTTCGGGGTTGTTATGTGGGTCAAGGGACATTGAAAGCTCGGGCATCACCTGACACTTGGTAACCCTTCAGGAAATGCCAGTGGTTCTTGTGTCTAAACCTGTTGCTGTTGTGTTAAAACTCTGCCTTTTCAACAGAAACGAAGTGACTATCAGAAAGAATGAATTGCCTGGCAATAATCTGGAGGTGGGCAGCGCCCCGGGGCAGAGCTGGCCACCTGTCCTTTGGACTGCAGCTTTGTTGCTGGCCCAGGGAAGGGATGCAGATGGAGGCCAGCAAGGTGCACCCTGTGTGCAGATCCTCCGGGGCCGAGCGGGGTGATGGCCTACACAGGGGTTCGAGGCACTAGTGCTGTACCTCTGCAGGAGTTCTGGCCCAGAGCTCCCCCCGGGGCTTTCCCAGCCTCAGATGAGGGGCAGCAGCATCCCCTGTCTTGGGGAGCTGAGGCCTTCCAAGGCTGAGTGTGGACCTGACAGAGCGTCACTGTGCAGAAAGATGGAAGAGAGCCTGCCAGCTCTTTTGTGCCAGGGTGGCAGAGAATGTAATGAGAGAGCGGTGACGAAAAGATTAGAGAGCGGGGAGGAGCTGTAGTGATGCACACTGTCTGACTTCACAGCACTATGACTCAATTTCATGAGCTGCCTTCAGCAGGTAAGAACACTGAGGTCGTAAGAGTGCTGCACCGGGAATTTCCCTTCCCCACAGTGTTAGGGTCATCAAGGAGGATTTATAGCTATAGTCCTCAGAGGGCTTTAGGAGTAACCTACCGCAGTAACAAAAATAAATAAAAATAAAAACCAAACAGATTGGCTGTAGAAAAACAGAAGTTTACTAGCAGGCATGTGCGGTGTGTACATGGGAGACCCCCAGGAACCAGCAGTTGGCAAGAGCTGGCTTTGAATAAGCATCCAGCATCTTCGACAAAGACAGTAAGGTGTAGGCATGCGACAGAAAGAGGGAAAGGACTTTGAGCCTCAGCACCGCAGCTCTCGGCAAGACCGCGAAGATCGAGGCTGGTGGCAAAGCTCGCTCACACGGGCCGCAAGGGCGTCAGCAGGCCCACGAGGCCAGTGTTGTCCTTGGGGTGACGTCTGCTCTCCTGGCAGGGAGGGCGAGGGGACGCCGTCAATCTTT
The DNA here is from genome assembly GCF_000276665.1 of Chinchilla lanigera. NCBI lineage: Eukaryota > Metazoa > Chordata > Mammalia > Rodentia > Chinchillidae > Chinchilla > Chinchilla lanigera. The sequence continues at coordinate 29,658,409 of NW_004955420.1, read as the reverse complement.
GTAAATTCATGTCCTGACTCTAGGCATGTGAGGAGGCGGAGAGCATTTGTGCTCCTGTTCCTTTTGGTTTGCCCGCAGCTCAGCAGTCCTGTGGCAAAGCAGCACGTTTGGAGTGGTGCATCCTGGCCTCCACAGACAGAGTGGAGAGGACAGGTGGTAAACGTGTGGATAGTACACTGCTGTGTTCTGTTTATGACTCGGAGCACGCGTCACTAGAAAGCCAGTGAAAACATCTTAAAACTTACTCCCGGTGAGCTTGGAGGCATCTGTTGTCTGTGCACAAAGGAAACCTGTCCTTCCAGGTCCCGAGGACATTGCGGCAGCGCACTGACCTTGAATGGGATTCGCTCCATTCCCTGTGACGAGCACCGGCGCTGGCTGCAGGGATGAGACGCTGGCTGTGACTCCGCCATGTGCAGTTTGTCACGTTATACCTATGGATGATCCCTGCAGCGCCTGTTGACCACAAGCCTGTCTCGAATGCTAATAAATACATGCTTTCCACGTCCTACGGCAAAGCAGCACTGGCATGTACAACCCTCCGAGCATAAAATGCCAGTGAAAATGTAACTGACAGCTGTGATGCTTTGCCATTCCTAAGCATTAATTACCCTAAAGCACAGTATCCAGTATGTGCATTTCTGTGACTGCGAGCTAAAAAATGTTGGCAGAATGTGAAACTTCAATTACTTTCTACAATATCCTCTATTCACATGAGCAAGACTTAATGACTCACAAAGACAATTTGGAATAAATACAGATATTCACCCTGAAATTTTCTCTTTTGATGGCAATAATTATTAACAGTGCTGGTTTCTGCTCCAAGGTAGTAATTTTTGGCAGTTCAGTTCTTATTCAGAGTGTACTGAAGGTTGGGTTAGGACTAGTATCTCTGTTCTTCCCAGCATGCAATTATTTGTACATTAATTTAGCTTTTTTATTGGGTGAAAACAGCACTGTATCAGCAGAGGGACATGATTTTAAAGTATTAGTGGCAGAAAATAATTTCACCATGGAGTTAAACTTTAACTACTGTGCCACTGAGTCATTTAGAAATTGTAAATGCTTGCTTTCTTATGTCTGTGGAACACCTGCTGCGTTCCATGGTCCAGGCAGCGAGCCCTGCTCGAGACCCGCAGGGCAGCCTGCATTTGTTAGCAGAGGTCTCCAGCCTCGTCACCACAGGGCTCTAGGATGTAGAATCACCATTCCCCGACCTCCCGGTGTGGCTGGGGTCCCAGACTCGGGACCCTGTTGCCTTGATGCAGGCTTCTCGGGTCCCCCTGAGTTGAGAGAGAGGTGTCGTGCCATATCTGTGAGGTTAGCAGTGGCAGTCCTCGTCCTCAGGTGTAAAAACAGAGACCCAGACACACTATCCTTTCTGTCAGTGTCTGTCATTGGAGAGTGTGTTTGGCCTAGATGCGGGTGTTGTACAGTGTGACCAGCAGGTAGCATGTCAGGGTCAGATGGGAAGGCTGTTAGCGGTGATTGTGGTAAGAGGTGTGTCCATCTTGGGAGGAGGTGGGTGTTCCGCCTGTCCTGTCTGCCTGCTGTGATGTGCCCTGGGCCATGCAGAGGGAGCGACAGCCTCCCAGAGTCAGTGGGTGTTGTCTGTCACTGTCAGAATGACTGCAGACGGTGTGTCCCACATGGATCACAGTTCCTCCCTGCTGTATATCTGTGTTGACACGAACAGACGTCTTGGGAACTGGGCACAGCCTGGCCATGTGCTGAGTGGCATCAGGACTTGTTGGAGCTCTTCAGGAAATTAGTGCAGACACCAGCTTGATTGGACCCTTGATCTGAGTCTGGTGCCCACGTCTTCAGGCGGGCAGTTCCGTCATCTTGCTGAAGCCACTGCCTTGAGAGGAAGCACCCACTGAACTCTGTTAATTTCTTAGGCAGTCTCCGGAGAGCCCTCACCCCTGTCACCTAGATCCTTGGCTTCCTTATGCTCTCTGCTGTGCATTTTCCCCTTTTCTACCTGCCCCAGCAAAGGCGAGAGAAGGCATTCAACAGGAGGAAGTGACATGAGGGGCTGTGGCGGCTCTGCCTTACCAGTGAGGGTAGCTGGAGACTCGATAGCCATGCGAGGCGGAGCCCTGATGCTCTTCAGCCTGCAGAGGTCTGTGACATGCTGCAGCCCAGTTTTTAATGAGTTTGTTCCTGTTATGATTTACGGTGTTCCAGACGGGTCAGAGAAAGCACTTTGTGCACATATTCTGCTGGGGTGCGGACATTCCATGGCCTGGCATTTACTAGGAAACGTTCAAACACCAAGTAAACTGGCGATTGATTATGTTTTCAAATGGACATGGCCACCATATAATTATATTGTCACCTTTTTCACCATCACTGTTGTAATAAACATAAGCCAGTGGGTGTTACAGCACCGGGTGTCAGCTAGATGCCGTTGGTGCCCAGGAGCTGTGTCAGCCTGGAGTTTGCACTTGGACGTGGAGGCAGAAATGAGTCCCAGAGTAGGAGAATCACCGAAGTCAGTGCTGCATGGCTCGAACGCTGCATGGGCAGAAGAGGCAGAGCCTGAGGCGAGAATTCGGTGACACACTTTACCACAGCCATGCTGCCCCAGCCAGGAGAGGCCAGGTCAGGTTGGGGCCTGGGCAGGAAGGACACAGGCTCAGGTGGATGGAGTTGTGCCTTTGCACACATTAATTAGGCAGCGTCTGGTTAGGATGAGCGGGCCTGGCTGCCGGACAGAGGGACTTCCATTTGACCAAGGAGGAGGGAACACCTGCAGAGAGACTGGGGCATCGTGTGGCCGGGGGCATTCAAGTGCCATCAACAGCTCGTGACCAAGTGGAGGACCCAGCACAGTGTCAGAGCCTGCATTCAGAATGGGCCCAAAGGCCGGGATCCAGCGTCCCCTCGGACTGCGTGTTGTAGCTGCCACTCACCCTAGTCCTGGCCAGACCTTAGCCCTGTCGTGCTGCATGCAGTGTGTCTGGGACCTGCCTCGCATTCCAGCAGCGCATGCTGAGGCCCCAGGTTGCTGTCTCACCTTTTCGTTCAAAAGATCTGTGACTTCCAAGAGGAGTCAAAACCAGAGACAGGAAGTAGAGTAGTGGCCCCCAGGGCCAGGAGGAAGGAACGCAGGGCATTGCTACTTAGTGGACACTGTTTCCGGCCATGAGTGGTGGGGATGGCTGCACACCCTCGTGACGTGCGTGTACCGCTGACCTGCATACTCACACGTGCTGCAGGAGGTGGGTGACGTGCCCATCGAATGACAAGTGCAAAAAGGTGAAGCGGTGCCTCGAACTGGGCTTGACGTTACAGCGCGACAGGAGATGACCTTTCTGCCTCTGGAGCAATCTTCCTTTGTCAGACATTACTGCCCCCATCTCAAGTAGGCCCGGAGATGAAGATAAAGAGCAGAGAGAGGCTCTCTGAGGTCATGGTTTTTAAATTTCACACAAAGGATCATCAGGTAGGTGGGAGCTTGTGTCTGGGCTTGGTTCACACACTTCTGCCTGCCTTTCTCTCTGAGTCAGGTAGGTCTGTGACATCTCCGCTGTCTGGGTTCTTTCACATACCCTCTCAGTCCCTCTTATTGTCTGATAGCTGTTATTTTCTTCTCTATTCATTCTTCACCGGAGTTCTAGTTTATTTCTACATTGCAAATCAAATACGGCCACCGAAATACCACGTGTCTGGCCTAGCTTGGTGCTGGGTGCGCTCCTCACTCTTCTCAGTGTTGGCGTCCTGGAGCCCAGCAGCCATCTGTGGGAACAACATGATCTTCCCTTCGATGTTCTGAGTCATTTCCACCGCTGTGCCTCTGCTAGACCTGCGATGCTGCTGAGCGCCTGAGCAGACCGCTGTATTGACAGGTCCCTTCCACTGCGGGGAGATAGTGCCTGTCAGAACAGCACGGGGCTGGGTGAGCACTGCGAGTTAGAAGAGGTCGGTGGGACTTGGAGGACCTACTGTGTGCTGTGTGCTGGCCAGAGGGCATCTCCAGCACACAGCAGGAGTTTGAGGAACAGGAGGAAGTTGAATGAGAGCAGCCTGGCCGGATGGGAGACCCAGAAACAGAACACAGGCTTGAAGGGCTCCAAACGCTCAGCAGGGGAATGGACCCGCAAACTCGGGGCTGTGGCGCACAGTGGTTGCCTCTGTCTCCTCATAGTAAACGAGGGCTGTGTCTGCCGACTGGCATCCAGAGTCAGGTGAACTGGTTCCTGGAGATGCCGACAAGACGCAGACGCAGCACGATTAGAGCCGCCAGGAGACACAGACAGAGCACACAGCGCTCGGCTGGGCCGAGAGTGTGGGTGGGTGAGCTCATGTGAGAGAGCTGAGGAGAGCCGGTGACTGCGTCCAAGAGAGTTTCGTTGGTCTGCTCATCCTCCCACAGTCTGCGTGGGCAGAGCCATATGCTTTCACGTGGGATGGGAAATTGGACCGCTGTACAGAGGACTGGGCCCTGATATTGCTTGACATTTTTGTTCATGGAATTGCCAGTTTTTACCAAAGGAAATTATCAAAGGAACACTTACTAGTTACTGTTAGACATTATTTACAAATGCTTCTTGGCTTTGCTTGTGTGAAATAACAATAATCTCTAATCAGCCTGTTTCACAAGCCCAGGGCCTGCCAAGCCTCTGGGGAACTGTGCGAAATATTTTCATGACAAATTTAGTAATTTTTTCATGACAAATATTTTCATGATATAATTTTATAAAAATTATAAGAAATATTTTTTCATGATAAATATTTTCATGACAAATTTAGTAATTTCAACATTATAAAATAACTAACAGAAACCAATAGCCAATAAATATTGTTAATCTCATGCATTGTACAGAAGAGATGCCTTTACAGGAGAAGAGATACACTCTAGAGATAATTTTTTGTCACTGGTACCAGAATCATGATTTTAACTTTTGGGCCTGGTTTCCCCTGAAAATGGACTCTTGGAAGCACTTACAGTTTCTGGGGCAAAAATAGATCACATAGCAGGGGCAGAACCTGCTGTGGGACTGTTTACCCAGAAATGACACTCAGGGAAGGGGAGACGTCACCCACATACAAACTCCACAAGTGTCAGTCCTCTAGATTAATACTCCTGATGTGTCAAAGAAAAAATAGCATTTATTGTGGTGGTGGATGGTTATTCAATGTTTGACCAGAGATTGGAAGTATTTGAAATCTAAAGCAGTCATAGAAACTTACTTCTTCAGAAATCTTTTTGAAATTTTACTTTCGATGAGGCTTAATCCATAACCAAATACCATGGCCAAATATAAACCTGAAATACAGGTTTTAGATATTTGAAAAGCTGGGCCTGGATTACATGTTAGCCTTTGTGTGATCCAGTTCCTTTACCCTTGCCAGCACCCGGGCAGCATATGGGACACTGAGGTAAGCATCAGATCTGGAAAACGGGGATAGAACCTCAATAGAAGAAAGTAAATACAGGCCAGAATAGAGGATAAAGGTGATACTGGTTTGCTTGGTCAAAACTGTCTCCTCTGGGTGTCAAGTGTATGTGTATGTAGGTAGGTTTTATATATACATATGCATCTTTGCTGTATAATTAATTTAAGTCCCAGTGTTTGAATACTATGAGTTCTAATTAGAAATTTCACCGTCACGCATTGCCAGGTCTGACTGTCCTCCCACATCCCTCTGGCCCTGCTGATTTGAGTCCCTGACCCTGCCTGCCTCACCTGAGCACCATGGTCCTCTGTCTGGCTGCCAGTTCATCCAGCAGACAGCCGGCGGCCTCCCACTGGGCTGGGTGCAGGGTAGGGCAGTGGCTCTGCCCTCGCAGAATTGAGAAGGCAACTGCAAGTGAAAATGTGAATAGCTGAACTGCAGAGGCATTAGCGATAGACTGCAATAAGGTCCAGGAAGGAAATAAACAGAGCTCCAAGGCGGGCATGAGGGACGGGTCACTGTTATGGTTTGTGTCTGGGTGTCCCCCCAAAGCCTCATGTGGTCATGGGGCAGGCTTTTAGAGTTTGATTGATTATGGGTGTGAGAGCTACACCCATCCTGGGGTGGATAGTTTGCATATGTAAGGGAGAGGAAGAGGCTGCTTGAGGCCATTCCTCCCTTGTGTGTGCTTGTTGCTTTTGCTGTGTTCTGCTGCCATGAGCTGTAGCCCTCTGCCATGTGCCACTCTGCCTTGTAACCTGCCAAGTATGGACTGAAACCTCCACAAACTGTAAGCGAAATAAACCTTTCCTTCCTTAATTTTGGGCATCAAGTTGTTTGTCCCAGCAACAAGAGAAAAGTAACCGAGATAGTCATCTTTGCTAGAAAGTCCTCGAAGATGCTAACATTTATGCCACTCGATTTCCCGATATAAACATGCCCATGAAACTTTAATTTGGGATTAGAGTCCAGGAATGAGACCTCCTGTGATCAGAGTCCAGGTCCCTCCTGAGACCTCCTCCACTGGTAATCTTCCCCGTGAGCCTGAAAACGATAGGATCTGCCATATTTTCCTGCGTCGCTCTGGTGCTCAGGGGAAGCGTTAAGATCTCCTCCTTGCTGGCATCTCTGCAGCAGGTGCCCTGAGCACAGTGAGGGTTGTGAGCAGAGCAGGGCAGAGGAGGTGGACCAGGGGAGGCTCGCAGGCCCCGGGCGAGGTCCTGGGCGGGGGGGCTGCAGAGGAGGCTCCTCGTGTGAGGTGTGCTGCGACACACACCCACGCGTACACACGCCCGCCGGGCACGAGTCTTGGCGAAGTCAGCGTCACGCGCCGAGGGTGGGTGGGAGTCGGGCGTGTGTGAGGACGTGCGGCTCTGCTCTCCCGGCGTCTGTTTTCCTGTCTGTAAAGCGAATCCAGCTCATCATTTAGAGTGGGAAGTTCTGGGGAACGCGGTCTGCAAGGTGGGAGCGGCGCTGTGAGGGTTTCGAGCCGTCGTTGTGGCCAGTGAGGCTGCAGAAAGGTGAAGAACTGAAGCGCTGAGCTCGCAGGTGTCTGCTTATCGTCGTCCTTCTGCCATCGGTCTACCCAGCCTCATTTCCATTTCTGCGGGCAGGGCGCCCTCTGGTGGGCATGCAGTAAATGGTATTGAGAGGAACCGGTCATTCTGGCTTCCCAGGGACAGCCTCAGCCAGCTCCTGACGTCCTCCAGAGCAAAGGCACAGCCGCTGTCCTCAGGACACAACTGTCCCTTGGAAGCTGGGTGGAAACAGAGACCTGCGCTGGTCTTCCCGTTTCCTGACAGAGGGCTCAGAATTCAGAGGGGAAGTGAGCTACCTGCCGACCTCGGATGGAGAGCGGATTCCCATCCCCTGGGCCGACTCACACCCAGAGCTGCTGTGTGCCAGGTCACCAGATGGGCAAGGGGACTCCCTTCCCAAGACGGCTCCCACTTGCTCCTTCCCATTTGCTCCCAACCATCCCTGGCCCCCTGGGCTGGTCTCTGGCTGTGCCCTGCCCAGCAGGGAGAGCCCCTGTGTCCCCTCCGCCTCTGCTCCTCCTCCCAGCCGGCTCTCTGGTCACTATCTTGCAATGACCGCCTGGTTTAAATCCATCTAGTATTACTGCTGCGGTACTGGGGACTGAGCTCAGACTCTCCAGCTGAGCTGCACCCCCTGTCCTTTTAAATCTTTAATTTCAAGGCAGGGTCCTGCTGAGCAGCCCCGGCCAGGCTGGCCCTCCTGGCTCTCCTGCCTCAGCCTCCCTTCGCAGTGCTGCAGGCCCCACCCTGGCCCTCAGGTCCCCTGCTGTGCCGGCCTCTCGTGCCCGGCCCTCTCACTCCTCTGCTGCCGGCTCCCACACCACGAGGATGCTCAGTGCCCCGAGCCTGGCCGTGGCTCCTTCCTTGCCAGTAGTCTGTGCCTGGGGCAGTGAGTCCAGTGGGCCCAGGAAGTGTTTGTGGGGTGAATTCACCTTCAGGGTGAGTTTGTCCCCGTGGGCAAGGGCCACGCAGTCCAGCGGACGCACAGCTCTCTGAGGGCTGGGGAGAGAGGATCGACGCCCTGGGCTCCTGCAGACCGAGGGCTGCTGCTCCACACTGCCCACTGCGCCATGCCAGGGCTTAGTCCCCTCCTGCTGTCCCCAGGGCCCCAGGGCCTACAAGCCCAGGCCTCCTCACCCCACACCCTCCCCACCTGCCCACCTGTGCCCAGCAGCAGGCCTCTGTCCCCCTCCCTTCTTGAGAGTCACTGTCACCAGCTTGCGCTGCAGACCAAGCTCATGGCCACCTGTCTCTTGGAGGCCCACCTGCGTCCACGTGCACCACACGCCACCATCCATCCCAGGCGTCCCCACCCTGAGCCGCACCCTCTTTCAGGAACATCTGACCACCAGGTCACAGCTGCAGCTGCCCCCTGGGCTGCGACCCTCCCACTCCACAGTGGTGACACATCCTATGGGGACCCTGCCTGCTCCCCTAGGCCTGGTCCTCTGCTCTCTGCCCGCAGTCCCTCCAGTCCCCGCCACCCTCAGCAAGGCTCGGCCCCAAACTCCTGGCCCTGAGCATCCCACTCCTGGCCGCCACACCCCGCCTTGTGGTGGCCTCGCTGCGGAGATCCTTCGTCTCAGGCACATTTGCCTGCCGAGGACTCCCTTGCTCACACCCGTCCTGCATAGCTTGGACTGTGACCCAGTGGGACCCTCGCTCCTGTGCGTCTTTGTGAGCTCGGTGCAGTCCGGTGCAGGCCTGCGGGGTGTGCTGAGCACATGGCTCCTGCTTGTGTTCCGGAGGCTGGGCGGTGCGGGCGTGAGCGGTCAGCACCCCTGGTGCTCCTGGGTGCATCTCCCAGTTGGAGGGAGGAGAGAGGGAGGGAGCAGAGCTGCTCCTCATCCTTCACGAGGAGCCCACTCCCACAGCGAGGCCCCTGACACTCATGAAAGCAGAGACCATGTGGCCTGGCCACCTCGAGGCCCCTGCTCATAGGTTGCAGGGTGACCCCAGGTCCACACCTGCTCGGTAGGTTCACACTGAAGCTGCAGCGCTCCATCTCCTCCAGCTCTTGACACACCAGCTCCTGCTGGGCCCAGCCGCCCTTGGCCCTTGTCTGCATCCAAGTGGCCGAGCATGGACAGAGGACTCCGAACTGACCAGAGCCTCACGGGCCAGGGCCCTGCCGGCGACCCCTCCATTCTGCACCCACTGCCCACCCGCGCCTCTCTGCCAGCCTCCTTCCTGCCGCGCGCCTTGCTCTCAGCCAGCCAGACCTCTGCTGCACTCACTGGGAAAGTGCAGGGGTCCTTGAGAGGATCAGGAGCACAGCGAGTGCTGCTGCCAGCGCCACCCAGCGGGGACGCGAGCTCCTGCGTGCTCATCGCCGCTCACTGGTTGGACCAGGGACTTCCGCCGCTTCCTCGACGCCAAAGTGACCATGAAGAGGAAACGGTTTTAAACCGCTTAGGACACCACAATCAAAGACGCTGAGGAAAGGACTCCAGAGCTGCTGCACAAAGTGGCCAGAACAATGGGAGCGTGTTCTAAGCGAGGGGGGAGATTCTGACAATTAGCAGCAGTGTCTTTTTACGTTTTTAAAACTTTAAACCCACACCATACTTTTCAGTCCTACCTCTTAAAAGCAGTTGGAAGCAGCCACCTTGTCTTTCCTCCCTGAGCCTCCGGCTGTCCTCCCATGCAGAGCAGCTAATGCTGTCACACGTGGGCAGTGGTGACCAGTCCAGGCAGGCGCCATGACCCTCCCTGCCCCAGGGCCCGGAGGATGGGTGCAGCCGTGGGACTCCCTGCGCTCTGAGCCGGCCCTTCTTGGCCCGCAGAGATGCTCAGCCCTCAGTTACTTCTCCACCATGATTTCGGTTAAATCGCAACATTATTTTAACTCACATCTGCTGCTAACGTCCCTCTAAGTGGGAAATGATGTAAAGCATGAACTCTTCTTTTAGAAAGTGGAGTCCCGAAGCACAGATCCTGTCGTGTAAAAGGTCCTGAACATGTAGACTAATAAATATTATAAATAAATGCTTATGCCTGGAGGTATTGTCACCATAAGGACGGTTCCTGATGTTTCCCGAAGTTCCTGGTGACACCAGTCACTGCTGGAGCAGCACAACTCCTCCACGTCGGGCTGACTATGTCTTGAGTTCTGCGTCAGCCCATGCTGCTGCTGGTGACATCGCTTTCATCACCGTCTCGTGTCCAGAGCTGTGCCTGATGGCGTCACAGGAAGACACTTATCAGACCTGTGCTGTCATAGCCGTGCCCCCCAAGGGCCCTGATGAGCTGATCCTCAGATATAGGGAAAAGAGGATACAAAGGCCACATGGCAAGGCTCCAAGCTGGAGCCACTTCTTGGTGGTTCCTTCTGGCCAGCCCTGTGACTGGTGGGCAGCAGAGGTGGCTGTAGAGAGGAGCCTGGGCCAGGGGTGGGGGCAGTGCTGAGGAAGCCATGGTGGACTCTGGGCAGAGCAAGGGGAAGGACCTGGGTTCCTGGCTCCGCAGGCCAGTGGATGATGACACCACCGTTGGCAGCTGCTCTGCACAGGGTAGGGATGCATCCAGGATCCGCCATACTCCTTGTTCAGGCGCTTACAGTGGATTCCCCAGAGAAACCACCTGCCGGCTGTGTGTGTGCACGTGTACATGTGTGCGTGCATGTGTATGTGTGTAGGGTGAATTTATGTTAAAGAACTGGCTCACATAATTATGGAGCTTGAAGGAATCCTTTTCCTGGACCCCGCCCCTGCTTCTAGGTAGCTGTCTATCTTCTGCTTTTTCCTCCTTACAAATCAAGTGTCTTCGCTCATTTAAAAAAATTATGGATATTGGTAAATCCGAAGTCTGCTGAGTGACAAGAGGCCAAGTGACCAGAGGCTAGAGACCCAGGGGCAGCTGTGATTCTGCCCATGGACGTCTGCTGGCAGAATTCCCACCACCAGGGGGAGCTGTGTTTTTCTTAGAGGCCTTCAACTGATCAGATGAGACCCCTCACCACAAAGAGAAATATGCTTTACTCAGAGCCTGAATGTTAAGCTTACCTTTAAAAAATTGACAATATCCACACTTGTCTAACCAGACATGCAGGTACTGAGGTGTCACCAACTAAACGCACAAAAGCCCCATGTACACGTCTGGCTCCCCTGGCCCCTACGCTGCCCTCCACAAAGAGCCGAGTGGCCTGGTCCGGAACATGGCCCCCCGCTCTCTTCTCTGCACCTGGAGTATCAAATGGCACCAGGCAGCATCTCCATATGTTTATTTAATAAACAGCCACATAAATTATGTAGGATCCACTTATATCAGCAAAAGATAGAAATTTTAACAAGCTGTGGATTTATGTATTCAGCCTGCATCTTAAAACAATGGATAGATTTACTCTTTAGGACATACTGTCAACATATTCTAAAAATAAAAACATGTAATTACAGCCCGTGGGCTAGGGCTGCTCTGCTCCCCACCAGCCTGACCGGGCTGAGTCCCACGGTGGCCCTGGAGGCGTGACACGAGGAGGACTCACACTGCTGCCATGTGAGATGACAGTACAGAGCCGGCTCAGACCAGGGGAGTGGGGCTGGGACAGGCAGGGGCAGGTGCTCTCAGGGGGCAATCACGAGGACCCCGGGGGCTTCACGCCCCCGGAGCCCTGTGTTCCAAGGCCGGAATATGCCCTTGGCCCAGCAGCCCCAAAAGGGGCAGAAACGGGAGGAGTTCCGGGCTCTGTGTCCCTCCTGCCTCTTCTCATGCCCCGTGCACCGTGCAACCTCAGGAACATGGCAGCTCGGTCTTGAGAGCAGGCAGCAGGGGAGAGGGGCAGTGACGGCGGCTCGGCACGGGCACTGAAGAGAAGGTTGGGGCCGCAGCCTTGCCAGGTGGGGCCCTGAGAAGCCCCCTGAGGAGCAGCCTGGGGTGCCAGTCTTCAGACAGCAGGGCCGCCGCCCAAGGCAGGCACAGTTCCTTCTTGACGATGCCACTAGCCCAGTGCTAAACGGGGTTCATCACACACCTGTGGGCACCACCTCACCCACCGCCCCAGAGCCCTTGGTCTGCTCGCCAGCTTTGCGGGGACAAACACCGGAGATCACTGACTTTGAGCTGGGAGCTGTGTCCCTCAGGCTCCTGAAGAGGAGGGTACGAAGGTGGGCGGGCAGAGCAGACCCCCTTGTTCTCAGTGGGTCTGCTAAATTTAAAAATGCATTGCAGTAAAAGCCACATTGCCACGAACCCTCTCAGAACCCTGCGCTGGCCTCACTGGTCTGGGCCTGCGGTGAGGCAGACGCATCGCAGTGCAGCACGCCTGGAGCAAAGCAGCTCATCCCATGGCAGACCGGACACAAGGGAGGAGAGAGGCAGAGGAGGCCAGAGTCCCCACGCCCGCTCCAGAGGCACAGACCCCGTGACCCACCCTCCTCCTGCCACCCCGCTGCCTGAAGTTCCTGCCACCACCCTCAGTGCCGCAGCCTGCGGCCCACACCTGTAACACCTGAGCCACAGGGGCCGTTTTGGCTCCAGCATCGATTCTCCAGCAGCACTACGGGCCTTCCCAGCGGCCAGAGAAACAGAGGATGGAGTGCAGCAACGTCAGACCTGCACTTCACAAAACGCCTTCTCCTCCCAGGGAGGATGAGTCTGGGGAGGGGTCGTCCTGGGAGCTCGGAGAGCGGACACCAGATGAGAAGGTTCAGGCCACGTGTGCAGCAAGATCAAGGAGGGCAGGGAGTGGCACTGGCCACCCCAGAGCACAGAGCCAGGGGTTCCAGGAACGCTGCTGAGGGTGGAGAGAGAGCAGTGCCAAGGTTGGGGCCACCAGGATGCACGGGAGCTGCTGAGAAGCATGGCAGAAGGCAGCAGCAGGTGCCCCTCTGGCTCCCTGGGCCCAGCGGGAACAGGAAGGGGAGGAGCCCTTGCTCCCAGACGGTTAGCAAGAGTCACAGAGGTGACTGGCCAGTGACCTGTCTTCCAGGGGGTGACAAGCCCTTGTCACTCATGAGTCTGCCCAGGCCCTGCCGCGCTGTGACCGAGCTCTCTGCAGCCAGGCCGCACCACTGTGGAGAGGGGTGCAGTGTCCTCCTTGGGTCCTTGCTGTGTAAGGAGCCAGTTGGTGCAGACGGAGCTGGAGACAGGAAAGCAGAGGTTCTGGGCCACCAGATAGGAGACGGCCAGTCCCACTCCGACTTTAGAAGTTCTTTCAGGCAAAAAAAAAAAAACCTCCAGCAAGTAAGTACACAAAATGAAGAACCTCAGCGTCAAGATGTGCAGAAGCAGTGACTTTCAATCTAGAGAGAAGAAACCAGTCTTAAAATGAAACCTTCAGCCGACTCTCAGTGTGGAAAACGTAAGGAGTGGTAGAATTTACTTCGTACGTTCAGCTGTGTTTCTGCTTACAAGTTTCATCACCTAAACAGTAAGCAAGTGTGTGTCGAGCGTCAGTACCTGAAATCAGGGCACACAGACGTGGCCTTTAGTGGTGTTAATGCCCAGCTCCCTGCCGTCAGTATTCCTCCTTCGGCTGCACACCATGGGTGTCTGAGGAGGCACAGAGAAGCAGCCGCACGGGTCGCAGCTCACCACCAGGACAGCTGTGCTCCTCGGCACCGTGCGGACACCGGGCTGCTTGCCCCCAAATCTGCCCGCTCTATGTGGTGCAGGGCCCCCAGCTAAACTTGGCCCGGAATGGTAAAACTCGGTGCGTGCCATGCTTGAGAGTGTGTGTGGATTTCTGTTGCAACTTTACAAATTGTTAAGTGCTTTAAATCTGCAACAGGGCTGGGGCTGTCACTCAGGTGCAGCACCTGCCCTGCATGTGGGAGCTCCTGGGTTTGATCCCTTAGACCTCAGAAAAGGAGGGTTAAGCAAAAATGAAACAAAACCCCATTGTTATGGAATCCCTGGAGACTGAAGTCCACCAAACTGTCTCCTGTTGCTGCTTTGTGCTTCCATTTGCGGCCACCTTCATGGGGACCCTGGTGGACCCTGCCGTGGGGTGTGAAGGCTAGGGCGGGCACTGGGGAGGAGAAGCAGATTGTAGGATCCTCATTCCCATCTGAAACTCCTTTGGGATCAGAGCCTGGGTCCTCGCCCAGCAGTCGTGGTGTGAAAAAGGAAGTTCGGCGTGCCTTCTGTGGGCTCCTTGGCAGTGCCTACGGGAGGACAGGACGCCAGGCAGGGCCTGGACGCCAGCACAGGCCCCTGCTGTGAGCTGTGACGCAGTAAGCTTCCCAACTGCTCCACGCCAGGGCTCCTGAGGAAGCTTCCTGTGGTGTTTTCGGGCGGGTGGGCACGCATGCGCATGGGAGCCGGCCTGACAAGCACGTGTAAATTCTCCGTCTTCCTCATCTCCTCTGGTTCGTATTCCAAGCACAGCTCCTGTTCCTTTGGCCCCAGTGCTGGCAGCACTGAAATCTCTTGATGAAACAGAAGCATCAGATTTATTCATAAGCGCAGCTGCCTTTTCATAAAGAGGGTGCAGACCTCTCTCCCGGGCAATTGGTGGGTGCGGATGTCTGAACAGGCATCTAAGGAGCTGGTTTGGGCTTGCTTTCCTGTAAAGCTGTGATGATTGAAGGTGTTTGTTTAATTAAATACATCTTTTGCCATTTTTGCACACATGAGAAAAATTACAAGTGATTTGTAAACATTTCCAAAATTCCCGATATCAAAATACTGTCTCAAAAGGCTCCTCTGGTATCATTTATTTAAACTTTATCCCTGTGCCAAAGAAACATTCAAAACAAACATTCTGAATGTGAAGCAGTCTGCACAGTTTGCCCAGTAGCCGAGGTTTTAAGCCTCTCCGAGCCCTGCTCTGCATCTGTTCTTCCCTGCAAGCACCCAGGCATCAGCAGAAGATCCTGGGGTCCCCAGCATGGACAGGGACTCTCATTACAATGCCAGGAAGGGCACAAAGTGGTGACAGCTGGAGTGTGCCAGAGTCTGCCTGGGCCTGGGGCTGTCCCTCCTCAGGACTCTCCCTCCGACCTCCTTGTCCCATGTGAGGGGCTCTGGATGTCTCCTCCCCAGGGGTCTTGCAGTTCGGTGCAGGAGACGCAGACCTTGCCTGGGCACACACGCTGCTTCAAACAGAAAGATTACCTAGAAATCCAGTTGGGCGCTTTATTGACAAACAAGAGATTGGCCACACTAGCCCTGAAGCACTGGGCTGGCATCTCTCTCTGCCACCCTGTGCCCAGGTAGAGCCCAGGGCTGGGACCTCGTGCTGGGCTGCTGCGTGGGACCTTGGCAGTGACGGGAGTCTGTCTGCAAAGCACGGCTGAAGAGGAAGAGAAACCACAGCTGAGCGGGTCCCTGTGGCTCCTCGTGAGGCTGGGCAGGCCTAAGTGACCTCCATGATGAGATGAGCTAAAGTTCTCCTGAGTCCATGCACTGGGTCAGCTCGGGGGGCACGGGTGCATGGAGGAAATCGGGCTGCAAAGAGCGGGCATCAGGTGAGGAGCTGGTTCCAGGCTGGTGAGGCTGCTGCATTGGACCCCCTGGCTCTTTATGGCCATCGCCAGGAGCAGGCACAGTGGCGGCAGCAGGGGAGGCATTAATCCAGTCTGCCTCTGCTGGTCCTGTCCCAGCTATCGGGCCCAAGAACACATCAGGGCCGAGCGCTGGTGGAGGAGGCTCCTGGGGCCCTGCACCTTCCAGGAGCAGACTTTGGAGCTGGGTTGGATGCCACGTGGGAGCACAGTGCAGACCTGGGAGCACCGAGCCAGGACAGAGGCAGGTGGTACCACCATCCGCGTGGCAATGAACAGAACATTTAAAGCAGAGCTCCGGTAACCTCCCACAACCTGCAGCTGCAGCCGCTGAGCCAACCATTGCCATCACGGTGTCTCTGGGCCCTGCCAGGAGCCCCCCGACCTTCGTGCTTCCTCCCCTCCTCCATGGGGTCCTCTGTTCTCCCGCTGCCCGCCGCTGTGCACCCGCCCTGACACCTGTGTCTTTGCCCAGGAGGACCCGGTGTGGGGGAAAGGCAGGGATATTGGTGACCCCAACACTGTGTGCATGTCTTAGTTTTTAACAAAGTTATAAAGTACGATATAGAACTTTAAAGACTAGGCCACTCCATGGTGTGTAGTAAGCCGAGTCCCACAGCCTTGAGGAAGGCACTGGTGGTGGCCCCACAGCAGTGAGACTGATGTAGACCTGGGGTCTTCATTGCCGAGCAATCTGCGACTGATCTTTGAGTTTGGTGACCTCATGATGCGAGTCCTAGGCCAGTGGCTGTGCGACAGATCCCGCAGACAGTGCTCACACCACCGATGAATGACACAGACACCAGCAGCCCAGGGCCTGGCTGCGTGGGCTTGCACCTGTTCCCCGGGCCTTTCAGCTGTCGGGGTGGAGGGGCGCTGTGCTGGGAAAGCATGAGGTTCTCCCCAAGTTCAAGCATGGGTGCACAGAGCTGCAGGATGGCTGATGCGTCTGGGGCACGGTGTGAGTACAGACAGCAAAGAACACGATCTAGATGGGAAGCACGTCACCTTGCTCCTGGCCCCTCCGCACTTTCCCTGTGCAGTGTTGGTGCCTGGGTGTGTGTTCAGGAACCTGGTGCACAGGGTCTTGCCCACTCCCTGCATCTGTCACACAGAGACAAGCTGCAGTCCTGAGGGTGTGTGGCATAGGACAGGACTCTGCCACGCCCAGGAGGGGTGTAGGGAGCTCAGGAGCCGCCTCCACTTCCCCAGGGGTGTGGTGGGGATCACACAGGTGGGCCTTCCATCAAGGCGAACACTACCCTTTTAGAAAAGTGGGCATAAGGCAAGAGAGACGCCCCCCCCCTTGTGCCGTGATGGAGGAGACGTTGAGAAGTAGAGCACAGTAAGATGGTTTTGAAGTGTGCATAGGTTCTACAGTAGTTTCCTTTCTGAACCTGACCTGGAGAAGGTAGTTCACTCACCAGTGGTGGGGAGACTGGGTAGGAGGACCCACCATGGAGCGACAGAGAGCTGTGTGCAAGGGGCAGTTAGTGGAAAATGAGTAGGATTTGGTGCAAAATTAAAAGCAGAAGTTTAAAAAAAAAGGAGAGGGTTGAGGATAACTCTTAAGATTCCAGAGGGGCTTCTGGACAGAAATTACGCTCTCTGGGGAAAAGGAAATAGAGTTTTAGAGATTTTGAGTCAGTTCCACTTGACATGGTGACCTGGAAAAGATGTTGGAAGTTACAAACCCAAAGAAAAACACCGAGGAAAAATCCTGGGCTGTCAGCTCTTAAAAGACAGCACTGATGACACACGTGGGTTACGACCCCGAAAGGGGACACAGAGGAGACAAGGTGAGGACTGAGGGACAGGCGGGAGGAAATGCTGGAATGAAGTCATCTGGAGAGACGCCACGCCAGCAGGAAAACACAGCAGTCAACAGCAGAGGTCTAGGAGGCCAAGAGGACTGGGGACTTTCAAAACCTCTGGCTGTGGCCGTGTGGGACTTGGACTCCCCAAAGACGTGGTGAGTCATGGCGGCATCAGAAAATGGAACCCCTCCACGTGCTCCACACACAGAGTGTTCAGGCTGGGAACTCGGGTGCAGAAGTGTTAGAAGAGCTAGAAAAGCAGCAGGGAGGGCCTGATGATTCCCAGCAGTCGGGATCCGAGGAGGCTGCTTCTTCCTGTTTCAGGCTGGAGGAGAAACATGGCTCCCACCTCCCTCCAGCTCAGCTCAGAGAGGCCTCCCATTGGCGGGGCCTACCAGCCTCACAGGCAGGGGAATCTGGGAAATGTAGTTTCCAAGCTTCTAGCCCCATCGGCTGCCCATGCCACACAGAGGAGACAGTGGAATGCGGGAAAGACACTTGGCCCTGGTGGTCAGCACTTGGAGGAGGGGAGGCTGGGAGAGAAGATGCTACGACCGTCATTGCTGTACGGTAGATGTTGCTATTTCTCCTTTTAAAGTTGAAGCTGTGTAACAGATTTTCACAGTCAGTAAAGGGTTCCATAGGTTCATCAGCTATTCACAGTTTTGTGACATTTTCTATGTTCTTTTTGAAGTGATTCATAAAGCTTTGGGGACAGCTTTCCTTTCTCTAAGATCACCATGGCCTGTGCCAGAATCGCCACGGAGGGAGCTGTGCTCAGGGGTAAGGGGTGGAGGAGGTGGGCCAGCTCCTGACCTGCACAGGAAGAAGTTCCTCCCTGCCCAGTGCCTCTCTGTCAGCCGGGCTCCTCACCGTCCCCACCCCCCCTCTGCTCCGGCAAGTCCCTCAGCCCTTCAGGGAGGAGCCTGGTCCTGTCTGTGCACTGCAGCTGACTTGGGAAGGTGGGAGTGCGATGGACCTCCCTGCTTTGCAGGGTTGTGAAGATAAACTGTGCAGATGGTGACAGTCAAGCTGTGCTTTGTGGGGCCCAGGGGCTCTGCAGAGGGGCTTGGCCCAAGCTGGGAAGCAGAGAGAGGTGGGCACAGTGGCGAGTGGGCATGGCGCTGGACAGCAGGCACAGGGTGAGCTGGGGCCACCAGCCACGTTGGGCGGAGTCTCCTCCAGGGGCCTGGGGACTTGGAATGCATCTTCCCTTGGAGGCCACAGTCCGTTGGTTTTTCTTTCTCGCTGCTCCTGGCCAAAGCCCGGGTTTATGATGAAGGCTGATATGTGCTGTCCTCAGCTGAGTCCGCAGATGGAGTCCCTGCTTTCTTGTGCTCCTCCTCTTTCCAGGAGAGACTTCTGGTGCCCTGGGGGTGTCTCTTTGGCTGCTGAGGAGCCCCCCTGCTCCGGGTCTGACCCCACGTCCTCCTGCCAGTGTCCCAGTGCCACTAAACGTCTGCTGTTTCCTCCAGGGCAGAGAGGAAGTATGGTGGGGATTCCTTAGTTTTACTATACAGAGCTTACTGTCTGCTTCTATTAACTTTGCTTATTTCTGGGGGTTCCACAGAAGTAATTTGTGTAACTTGCAACCCCTCTTCTGTGACTAAATTCCTCATCAGTTGTACACAGAGCATTCTCAATATAAACCATGCCTGTCTTCCTGGCTGCCTTCATGACCTCAGGATTTCCAGTTTCATTGTTCTTCTTACGTAGACATGGTAACCAGCAAAACGTTTCAAGATACAGAAAGCGTTATCACCATCCTCACCACATGCCCCTGGGAAACCAAACTACACCGAACGGCAAAGCTGGGTTTGTAAAACACTGCCTGGTGCTCCGGTACTGAGTGTTCTCCAGACCGTGCTTTCAGTCGCCTTCCCCAGCTGACTGGACTGCCATTCGGGGCCCATGTCCCAGAGCGTGGGCTTCGGCCGGTGTCCCCGTGGGTCGCAGTGGGCCCTCCCTGGGCACCTCAGGTGCACACTCGGCGGGTTGAGCTGAAATAACGCGAAGTCTGCGGCTCCCGTTCCCAGCTGCCTGCTGCACAGCTCAGGTACATCTCACTTTCACGGCCACACGGGTTTCAGGATGCACTGAATGCTCTTCTTTGACCAAAAACAAAAGGGAAACAAAGCAAAGAAAGAGTCTTAGTTACTTTTCTCTTATTGCTGAGACCAAATACCTGCTGCCCAGAACTAAGGCAGGAAAGGTTTATTCAGCTCACAGTTTGTGGAGGTTTCAGTCCATATCAGGTGGCTCCAAGGCAGGGTGGCGTGGTGAGGAGCAGCAGAGGACAGCAAAGAAACAAGAGTGAAGAGGGGGAGCAGGCTTCTCCTCCTCCCTTACGTTGTGACCAGCTGCCCAACCCTGGGGCGGGTGCAGCGCTCTCACATCTCCCTGCATCCTCTGGCACAGGCTCAGGGTGTTCACAGAGTGAGCCCCTGGCCCCTGCTGAGTCGAGCTGGAAGCCCTGTGACTGTTTCCTGAGGGGAGGGCATGAAAACAGGAGGTGCAGGTTTAATAAGCTGTCTTTGAAAAGCCCGCCCCCGTTACCACATGGGGCTTTGGGGGGACACCCAGACACAGCCAGGAAGAGAGGCCCAGGAAGGAGAGCGGGGTCACCTGTAGCTGCGAGCAGAGCCACACCAGGGCGTGGGACGCTGTGGCTCCAGGGCTGAGGGGACGGTGCCAGGTCCGGCCCAGCTGGTCTCGCACTGTGGCCCCGTGTGTGTCGTGGGCTTCAACATTCAGAGCACACATTTAAATGTATTCTCTTTTCTCACAAGCCCTCATGGCCTTGACTGGTTCTTACAGCATGCTGGGGATGCAGAGCGACTGCTGTAATTACCCAGGGGAGAATGATGTTACCATGACATGTGAAAAGCAAAACATGCTTTTAACTTATTAGGAATATTACCAATCTGTGAACGGGTCTGGCCCTCAGGACCTGGCTCTTAGAAGCATTTATAACGTCGCTAGAAAAAGCTTTCTATGATTGTTCCCACCTCCTCTTGCCTTGCTCGGGTCCTGAGGCTAGCCCACCTCCCGGGTCAGGAGTGACGCCTCCACACTGCCAAACCCAGGGCCACATCTTTGCCCTGAGGCAGGCGGCTGCCCCTCCGCTCTCCTGAAGCAGCCTCCTCCTTGAGTCCTTCTTCTCTTGGGCTCCAACCCTGCCTCCTGCCCCCGCCTGAGTCTGAACATTTGGAGCTTTCTGGGCTGTGCCCCCAGGGGAGAGGGGCTCATCTGCTCCGGAATTCATGAGGAGGTTCTTCAAGGTGCCGCCTTTCGGAGCTGCCAGGGCTGGGACTCAGGTGAGCCTGGGAACCCCGCACATCACTGAAGCACTCTCCTGCCCTCCTCGGTGTCTTCTCTCCATACACAGCTTCTTTTGGCCTGGTGACACAGCCAGAAACCTGGTTTGTTCAGACTCATTTTCTCCCCTCCCCTGCCCTCCCTCCTCTCCTCTCCTCCATCCTCTGTTCCTGTCCCGGCCTCTCCTCCCCCGTCTTCCACTCCACTCCAGTCCCCTCTGCCTCCCACTGCTCTCCCCCTCCCACTGCTCTCCCCCTCCCCTCCCTCCCCCTCCCCTCCCCCTACCCCATCTCTGGACCATCAGCAGGTGCAGCACACCTCGGCCTCAGCCCATCTCCCTGCTGCTCCAGAGCCCCCACTCTGGTCCAGCCTCAGCCATGATTGAGATGGCGACAACTCCTGTGCTTGGGTGGAAGGCCTGGCAGAAACCGGGCCTGCTCCTTCCCTTCTCACAGCCCTCAGTACCTTCTCCTTGCTCTTAGGATAAAATCTTCTTTCCAGGGCGCCTCGGCCTCCCGCATTTAATTAAACTCTGCCCTGCTGTCTTCCCCTGATCACTCCTTCCATCTCAGGGTTGCCTTGAGCGCCGCCCCTGAGTAGATGTCTCTCACCACCGCACCTGAAGGAAGCAGAGGGACTCTAACTCATAGCTATTTTGTTTCGCTTAGTTTTTCATCTTGTCATAGCAAGTGTTATAGCTCTTAGAAGGTGTTTACAGCTCCTAGCAAGTATTGTGGCAGACCAAGACCAACAAACTGAGCGGCACCCAGGGTTTAGGAGCAAGTGTTTGCTTTACTCACACGGACGGGCTTGGCTGGGGTCCTTTACCGAGGAGCCAAGCCCCCGGCTGTCAGAGAGCAGGATTTGTACAGGATTTACAACCAAGTGGGAGGTACCAGAAGAGAGCATTCACCATTAGATGACTGGACAGAAAGTTACAGTGAGTTTCACCTTTTTGCATGTAGCTGGGATAAGTGAGAGGTGCTGACTGGCCAGGAGAGTGACACTGAATTTCACCTTCTTCGAATACAACAAAAACAGGAACAAGAGGTTGCATCATTCTGGGGAAAACAGAAACTTAATGGAGAATGTAAGGCTTGGTGAAGGCCGCTGAAGGGCGGGGGCTCCTGTCTGGGAGCAAGTGTTTCTTCTGCTTGAATCTGAACCCCACCTCAGTACATAGTCTCATAAAGGGAGAGACTATCTTCTTTCCTTTACGCCCGGAACCTGGAACAGCAGGTGCCCTGTGGCTGAGGGCTGAATGAATGCTGGCTGGGCAGGGGCACTAGGGCCATGGAGTGGTGGCCCAGGGCTTGGCTCAGAGGTGCTGCTCTTTGGAAACCAGGCTGGAGGACAGCAGACACAGAGCACACATGCCAGCCCCTCTTGCCGCCCCTGGGACACAGCTGGTGCAGCATGACGCCCAGCCGCGGGAGCCTTGCGCTCAGCAGCACACAGACCCGCCTCGCACTCGCCGCCTCGCACTGCGCACACCACGCTCATCAGGCTGCCGAGCACGGACGGACCTGGAGACCGACGCTGCCGCACGCGGTCACTCGGAAGGAGGCAGCAGGTGTTAGACGGCAGGTGTTAGCAGAGGTGCTGAAGCCCAGGCAGGGCACGTTCTGTGTCGCTGTTCAAGCAGGCAAATTTAAAAACCTACTGTGGGATGCCACCCCACCCTCGCCAGTACCCAGTGCCCAAGCTGCAAAATGTACCCAGCACCCTTGCCCAGGCACTGCCACAGACCTGTGGCCCATGCACAAGTGTGACCGGGTATCCTGCCTGTCCAGGCCAGGGGTTTCTTGCCAATCCCAGTGAATAGTGTGCCAGGCTGTCTGGGCCCGGTCCTCACAGGAAGTTCTTGACTGATGCTATAAGTAGCCACAGTCTGTCCAGCTTGTGTTGCTCTAACAGAACACCTGAAACTGGACAATTTCCAAGGAACAGAGAGCTCCTTCTGGTAGTTCTGGAGGCTGGCAAGGCCAAGGTCGAGGGGTCATATCTAGAGGGGGCTTCTCACTGCGTCGTCCCTGGGTGGGCGCTGGAGGTCGGGAGAGTGAAGGGCTGACTCAGCAGGGGTCCAGTCTTGCTGCAGCTCCATCACTTATAGGACACAGCGTTGGCCCGTTGATGGGCAGAGCCCCGTGGCCTGCTCTCCTCCTGAAGTTCCTGCTCTGGATGCTGTCCTGTTAGGAGTTAAACCAGGAGGGGCCACTATTTGCCACTCTACAGAGTTCCGCCCAGTGACTGTTTATGAGACACCACAGGGCAACAGAATCTAGTAAGTCAGGGATGGCCCAGAAGACTGCCATGCCGTCCCACCTCTGATTCTGTGGCTCAAAATACCCGATTTGCTTGGAATAAACTCCAGCAGGCTTGATGCAGTTTATGATTCAACATCCAAGGAGTTTTAAAATGCTGTTACCACTGGGATTTACAGTGTGGTGTGCCAGGAAGCAAAACTCGTACAGCTGAAACAATACTGTGCATGAGGTTGCACACTGAGTCCAGTGCAGCTCTCAACATTCTCAGGGTGAAGGACAGTGGAGGGTGAAGAAAGAAAGACAGGAGTCATAAAACAGAAAGCCAAGGTCAGGTGGAGCCCTCTTTCCAGATTTTAGAGGAAGAACTGCTCAACCACTGCAGCACATTTATTTATACATTCAGCAGGTTGATGTCACGTGACACCCCTCTGCCTAGCAACCTGTTTGCTTGGCTCACCTCGGGCTGTGTTGTCAGAGCTAGAGCAGCTTGTTCACATGACTCACCTCGGGCACTCTTTGTTCTCAGGACTGGCCTTGCTTCAGCCCATGTGTGATTGATCTCTACCTTTTTTGATCCCCCAAGAATTTCCTTCCTGGATGTTTCATCCCATTTAATTCAGTGTTTCTGAAATATTGATATAACTTAGTCAATTGGAGGCCATTTGTTGTTCACAAATGTCACAGCTGTTGATAACTTAGCTCATTTTCTGCCCTAAAACTAAGGGACTGGACCCCTTTTCCCTTCTAGAGAAAACATCTCAGTGCTGCCCCCTGAAAATATTGTCATCAACCAAGTACACACATACATCTATGATTTTCCTATGCAGAATTAGTAGATAACCTGAGGTCATGTCCTCTTCCAATACTGGATTCAACCTCCCTTAATTAGCAAAAATACTGATAAAATATAAGGTTTAACATTAAAAGGGAAATATTTCCCATGTACGCAGTATCTGGATTAAGGTCTAGCGTTAACAACTGTAATTCTCTCTGGTGTCTGTGTTATTACTGAGAGCATTTGGTTCACCCTTGGCTTATAACTGCAGGAATTATTCTTCCTGTGTCCCTGGGAGTCGCGCTGTGCTGTGGGCAGGTGGGGGTGGGGTCTCTCAGGTTAAAGCCCCGAGGCAAACTGGCCCAGAGCTACCCCTCTTCTCCGAGTCAGTGTGGCCCTCACACCTCTGGCACCCAGTTAGAAGTAGGGTAAGGTGACTGGGTCTTGAATATTTCTCACCCTCTGGAGTTTGTCCAACGAAGCTTGACAAGCAGAACTGCAGCACGTTCCTCAGGCGCTGTCCTATAAACCTGGCACATCTGTGCTCATCACAGTTTCTTGCTTCAGTTATTTTCTTTGTGACTGAAATCCTGCTGTTAATGCTTTCAGCAAGGTGAAGAGCAGCAGATGCTATACTTTCCTCACGTTTGAATGGTAGTCTAACGGGACACAGTTCTTTTCTGAAAAGACCACATCATGTTGAAGGTATCATTCTATTATTATTATTTTCCTTATCATTATTATTTCTGGCATCAAATGTTGTAATAGGAACTCTGTCATTCTAATTTTTCCCGTTGGAAATCTAACTTTTCTCACTGGTCGGTTTTAAAACATAGATATACCCTCTTGCGTACATGGTTATTTGTTACCACTAACCAATAAAAGAAATGGAGTACAAAATCCTGAATTACAGTGGAGAAAATGAAGAAAACAAAGCAGTCTGGCAGAAAGCAGGAGAAAACAAAAAGCATGATGAGCAAAAAGCACAAGATACACAGTAAAAATAAATCCAGATATATTCGTAATCTCAGTATGCATTATTTAAATTTCCACAGTATAGCAATTCTCATGTTGCATAAAAGTAAGAAATTCCCATTTGTGGTACTTAACAGATTCCCCATCTGAAACATAGTGACCCAAGTATTGAAAGGGAAGCACGTGAAGGACACACAAGGCTCACACCACCACATTCAAGCAGTGACGAGTGTGGACCATGAATGCTAGACAAGTGGACTGCAAGGCAGAAGGAGTCGTTAGGGGTGCAGAGGCTGCAAGGGTCACTCGGTGTCTAACATATGCGAACCTGCTGCACCTTACTGAGAGTGTAAGGGTCGCCAGACTTGAATGGCCCGGACCAGCCCAGTGTCTTGTTCTCATCAGGAGAGGATACACATTCTTCTCAGACATACACACAGGACTTTCTGAAAGCTGGTCGGTGCCTCAGCTGCAGTGAAAGTCTCAATACCAAAGAATTTGTTTCTTGTAGACTCTCTTCTCTGATCAAAATGTAAGTGAATAAAATAAAATTGAATAACAAAAATCATGGAAAGTTTAAACTGAAGAACTATAAAACATGTAAGACTGCATGGCAGTAAAAATGCTCCAACCCAAGCCTGTAGTGTACAGCAAAAGTGATGTGTGGAATTTTGTTGCCTTAGATGCACACACTGGAAAACAGTAAAAGAAAATGATCTGTACTTTTACATTTTTACTTTGTAAAATTAAAATAAAAAGAATGGGGCAGATTCAAGGTCAATGGAAGGAAGAAATAATAATGGTAACACCGGACTTTGCTGCAGTGGGAAAACAAATAAACCATGTTTATAATAATCCAGCTAATTAAAAGCTCATTCATCCTCAGACGAATAATGAAATCCGCTAAACTCACTGACCAAAGAGTACAAATCTTAGAGAACACATTCAGAGATGAGAGGAGAGGTAGTTCCAGGAATAGCAATCACCTAAAAATCATGAGGGAAACCCAGGACCTGCTTTATGCCAACACGTGAAAAGCTGAACAGAGCTAGACATTTGTAACTGTCAGAATCAAAGTGGAGCATATAACACCAACCCCTATGAAAGCAAGAAGGAAGCGGGGGAGAGAGAGCAGACAGGGTGCCCCAGGAGAGGACGGGGCGGCTGCAGTCCAGTCCGCTGGTCGCCTGTGTCCTGCCAGGCCACTGGGCAGGCTTGGCCGACTCCATGTGCAGCCGCTGTCTTCGACGGTCAGGGTTCGGGGTTTCCCCTGGTCAGGCCAGGCGGCCCGGAGGGAGAAGTGAGGGGCCAGCCCAGGCGGGGGCCGTGCGGGCTTGTCTGTGGAGCTGAGCGCCCTCACCGCCTCCACTGCTGGCCGCGCTGGGCTGGGATGGGCAGTGTCCATCCCCACCTGCTGTGTGCACCCCCTGCTTCAGAACTCGGGGAGGGTTGTCCAGCTCAGGGAGCAGGTGGGCGCCCACCACCACCACGAAGACTGGTGTTTCTTCGGAGCCTGGCCTGGGTGTGTTGGCCACCTTCATTGGAGTAACTATTCTCCATACGCTTCCTACTTTTCCAAGTCTTGCCTGACACTGAAAGACCAGGAAGAGGAGGAGGAGTCTGCAAAGGAACAGGAGGAAGGACAGGAGTCCTGGCTGCCCGGAGAGGGGAAGAGACAACAGTCAAGCGCAGGGGCTGGGAAGTCCCCTGGCTTTAGCAACAAGGAGTGAGCAGAGTTTGGCTTCCTTGAAGGAAAGGAGCGAAGGCCAGTGAGTGAGGACAGGCCTAGACTGGCCGTGGGCTAAAATTCTAACTGCCAGGCCAGGGCTGTGGCAGCGGCACTCGAGGGGGTGCAGGATGGGGGAAGTCCTTGTTGTATTTTCCCGTCCTCCCTCCACCCCCTTCCTTCCTTCCTCACCTCCCTTCCTTTCCTTCCTTATTTCCTTGTTTCCTTCCTTCCTTGTTTCCTTCCTTGTTTCCTTCTTTCTTCCCTCCCTCCTTCCTCCCTTCCTCCCTTTCTTTTAAATGGAAGCTGCACTGGTTTCCTCAGACTACTGTCACAAATTACCACAAAGAGGTGCCTGAAAACGTCAGAAGTGCGGTTGCTCTGGAAGCAGAGTCTCAGTGCGGGTGTTGAAGGACCAGGCCCCTTCCCAGCTCGGGGAGCCATTCCACACCACCTTCTTGGCTCTCGGTGGCTGCTGGCACACCATGGTGTCCCTTACCCATGGCCATGGCACACCTGTCTCTGCCCCACTCTTTTCCACGTGTCTCTTGAACAACACTTGTCACTGCACGTAGAGCCAGCTCAGGGCGGTTTCATCTCGAGACCCTGAACGTAGTTAACATCTCCAAAGACCAGATTCCCAAATGCGACCCACTGACAGATCCCAGGAGCAGGGTATGGAGCCCCCCTCTGGAGCCCCAGTGAGTGTGTACAAAACTAATGTGTGGCACAGGGCTCCCCAAAAAATGACAGAGCCTGGGGCCCTGAAACAGACGGTCAGACTCAACTACAGAGACATCAAACCGCTCTCAGTGGTCAGAAACAGCGTAAGCATAGAAAGACAGGCTACAGTGGGGGAGAAAACGTTTGCCTCATACATCAGACATATCCAGCATGAACTGAATAGTTGCAGGCTAGGTACAGGAAAGCCACGGCAGTAAGTCATCGCTGCAGGAGAATACTGGCACCATCGATAGGAGAGCAGTAATGACAGCACAGCCGTAGTAAAAATCACAACAGTAGCAGAAAAAAATTTCTGTTATTTTTTGTCTGCCCCATTTTTTTTTTTTTTCTGATAGGATAAATAACCCAAACTTGCCCGTTCCCAGTAGCCTGTTTACTTTTGGTTGGTGATTCCCAAGTCCCCTGCCCGTGTGGGGTCTGTCGAGCTCTCGGGGACCTCAGCCCTGCGCACCTCAGGCTTGCATCCAGGGTGGTGGCATGACCCTGTGCAGCGCCCCGTCCCCTGGAACTTGCCCAGCTCACCTGGACTTGGAAGCGGTCTAAGCCCCAGGGCACCCGTCTTGGAATTTAGTTAAGCAGGGCAGTGTGAGATGCCCAGCAGGGCTGAGGAGGATTTGGGTTTTATCACAAGTAATCTCCTGCTCCTTTCCAAAGGCGTAATTGAGTGGAAGGATTTGGTGTTCCAGGCTGAGCTTGGCTTTCTGGTACTGAGCATCTCCGTGTGGACTCTGAGATGTAAGCGGCAGGTTTCATGCTTTCCTTGGATGAAGAGGCCCAGGAGCACACAACCGACCGGCCAGGCTCCCCTCTGGGCCCTCTGTCGGCCTTGGGCTTCCTAGGCTTCGTGGTTCTGGGCGATCCCACAAGGCCCGGGGGCTGTGGGTATGGGCAGGGGCTGGGGCTCAGGCCTGGGGGCTGTGGGTATGGGCAGGGCATGGGGCTCAGGCCTGGTGGCTGTGGGTATGGGCAGGGGCTGGGGCTCAGGCCTGGGGGCTGTGGGTATGGGCAGGGGCTGGGGTTCAGCCCTGTCCTGATGTGCTTTTCTCTTCTCGCCCTCTGGGTCCCAGCGAGATGAAGCAGAAGCTGGAGGAGGAAGGCAGCAAGTGCAGCATCCTCGCCAAGCATCAGAACTTCGTGGAGCACTGCTGCATGCGCTGCTGCGCACCCTTCACCTTCCTGGTCAACACCCGGCGCCGCTGTGGGGACTGCAAGTTCAATGTCTGCAAGGGCTGCAGCTCCTTCCTGAAGCGTGAGAAGGCCTGGGTCTGCTGTGTGTGCCAGCAAGCCAGGTGAGCGGTTGAGCGTCAGATGGGGCGGCGGCTGACGTCAGGGCTGAGGATGCCTGTGGACCTTCGTGAGGGCCCTGGCTGTGCACAGGGAGTGGAGGCTCAGGTGGGGTTGGGAGTACAGAAGCAGCAATGCTTGTGCTCATCTGCCACTCACATTCCTCATCAGCCTCCTCCTCACTCCTCCCACCACGCTGGAGCTCAGGGAGTGTGCAGTCCACAGGAAGCTCGGAGGGAGTGGGGCAGACTGCCGAGGACCCAGCTGGGGAAGTAGGGGTGCGTGTGGGACTCGCCGTACTGGTCTGTGGGACACACGGCCCCGAGGCTGGAGACAGCAAAACAGTCAGGAAAGGCTACAGGGAGTCGTGGCTGTGAGGGCTGCTGGCCACCCTGTGGAGGATATGGCAGCAAGCAGCACCTCCTCTCGCAGACCGCAGAGCATTTCTGGGAGAGGTCAGAGCCTGGAAACCCAAGCACTGGTTAAGCGAGTGTCTGGCGTGTTTGTTCTTTGGGATTCTTAAAGCTCTGCTGATCCTGGCACCTGGAGAGTGCAGGGGGTTCGTGTCTGTCTTTGTCGGTGGAGTTGTGTAACAGCGAGCTGGCCCAAGGCATGGCCTGAGGGCACACACACTCTGGCCTGTCCCCCTATACTGCCTCCTCCGTGCTGCTTCTGGTTCAAGTCCTGTAACCCCTTGGATCAGGGCAGCGGCCAGAAAGCTCTTGGGGCTCCCAGGAACCAGACTTCAAGCTCCACAGAGCAAAGCCGCTTGGAGGCACCATCAGCAGGCCCTAGTTTGTTGTGCACCCAGCATCCAGGGCTGGCGCTGCCCTGTCCTGGCCCAACTGGTACCTCGAGGAGCCTGTCTGAGCCTCCGGTGGCCGCTCAGCCAGAGGGAAACCCTGCAACGAGGGCCGGGGTGTGTGTCTGGAGGGATGGCTGCAGTGTTCTCTGCTGCTCTGCAAAGCTGGGCAAGGTCAGGCGCTAAGACATGAAGGTCGAGGCTGGAGGACCAGCACAGGCTCGACGCAGACCTCAGGCGTGGGAATCTGAGCTTTGAGCCCGGTCCTGGTAACTGAGTTTGTCTGCTTTCAGGCTTCCCCTGAGGTTTGCTCCAGCTACACTCAGCTGACGTGTGGAGGGTGGGGTTTTGCTCCTGGTTGGGGTCCTGCAGGGCTGGGACAGGCCAGCGGGCGACAGGGTTAGGATGTGGAGGTAGTGAAGGAAGCTGAGACAGAGGGGGCAAGGGCTGGCCTGAGGAAAGTGCGAGGTCAATTAACAGAGCCCGGTGAAGCTGAGCAGGCATCCCCACGGGGCCCTGACAGAGCGAGCCAGGGAGGGGACAGGCTGTGTCGGGAAGGTGGCTGAACCGCGGCAGTGATCTCAGCGCAGATCGCTATGTGGAGACCGCGGGAACGGAGGTCGTCCAGGCCCGGAAGCCAAGGACACAAAGCCAGTGCATAGGGACCCTGAAACCCGGTGGAGAGTGAGCCCAGCCGCCCAGGTTCCCTCGAGTGAGGAGAGACCCAGAGGGCCAGGAGGAGGTGGGGGGAGGGGGCGAGCTGGCGCGACTGAACATCGCACTGCTGTACCGGCTGGCAGGCGAGTCTCACACAGCACTGGCTCAGGCATCTGCCCGGCACCACCGGGCGCTGCGGGCCTCCACCACCCATGGAGGACGCTGCAGCCAGTGCTCCTCATGCAGCCCGGATCCTGGGTATGGAGGCTCAGCGGCGGACGGGACGAGCGGTGCTCATGGC
The DNA here is from genome assembly GCF_000276665.1 of Chinchilla lanigera. Taxonomy (NCBI): domain Eukaryota; kingdom Metazoa; phylum Chordata; class Mammalia; order Rodentia; family Chinchillidae; genus Chinchilla; species Chinchilla lanigera. The sequence goes on along the minus strand of NW_004955420.1, from coordinate 29,628,355 downwards.
AGCAGGAGGCATGGTGCAGGGAAGGGGCTGCCCTGAGAGCACAGAAGGCCACCGAGTCCTTCTGGGACCCTCGGGGTTTCGAGAAGAAGGGCAGAACCCAAAGGGGGACAGAACCACGTGGGGCAGTTAAGGTGGGAGTCCGGGTGTGGTCCTCCAGGGGCTGTGAAGTGGTGAAATCATAAGCTCTAGCAGTTGTGCAGATACCTGTTCCTTGCTGTGCTTCCACATTCACCCGCAAACACAGGAGTACACAGTATATTTTAAAATGTTCTCCTTATTTCTCTTCTCCACGGGAGAGAAAAGTCTCCCAGCTTACTAAGCGATGAGTCGCAGGAAAGCACACAGTAGCAGCTTGGGAGCGGGCAGGCTGCCATGAGGGCAAGGAAACGACAGCAGTGTGTGGGCGGTGCCCACCCCCCTCAGGATCTCCCGGCAGGGCAGGCAGAGCCTCTCCTCAGCAGCCGGGTCCCCTGACTGCAACCTCTGCCCTCCAGTGCGTGCCAGATTGTCTCAAGCAATCTCCAGAGAGTGGAAAATAAGCTGCTGGGGTGGCAGCAGGTGGCTGCTGAGGCTACACTTCAAGCCTCCATTTCACCTTTCTCTGTGAGGAGGCTGGAGGCTCAGCCAGTCCTGCCTCTGCACGTCACCTTTCACGGCAGCGCCTGCGTCTCAGCAGGGGCACAGCAAAGCAGGAGCCGTTCCTATACCCATGCTGAGGAGACGGCTGGAACGCACCCCGTGTTTCCAGGAAGGTGGGGGCTTCTGGGGAGCCCGCGTGTCCAGCTCAGACTGAGCCCCCAGAGTCACGCAGGGGAGAGACGGGGAAGTTTGCCGTTCTGCTTTTGGATCGTGTCTCCCGGTCGTGTCTGCCGGGGCCTTGGGATCCTCACAGCTGAAACCAAAAGTGATGGAGAAATTGGCTCTACTCGCTGGTCCTCCGTCCGTTTCACCTCAGTCACAGGAACTTGTCTAGGAAGGAGTCTGAGAGGTGTGTGGTGTATTTTTGATCCTTGACGTTTCTCCAGGGCTCAGTTAGTCAGAAGCACTGGGGCGGAGCCTCAGACGGGAGACTCGGGGGCTGACAGGCTTGGGGCACGTGGCTCACATCCATGCAGAACCAGGTGAGCGACCCTTCCATGTCACACATCCCTCACGTGGAGTATTTAAGGAATATGTTTACTGAGTCAAGTGTGGAGAATTTCAAAGAAGTAACTTTTAAAAACTGCTCAATTTTGTGAAGCAGAACAGTAGTTTACTACAGGTTCCTTAGCTCTGAGTACAAGCTTTTCACAGACACCGTGGAGAGTCTGCTGCTATCCACAGTGGGCAGTGGCTCGTCTGCCCTCATCAAGGTGAGCTCCGCCTGCCTGTCCTTGCTTAGGAGGCATTTGCTTCAGACTTCAGTCCTTCAGGCTTTCTTCCCACATATGCATATTCTAGAAATGTCGATTCTGCGACTGTCACATTTGTGTGTGCACGCGTGTGTGATCAGTGGAATGGTTGACTGCACTTCTCAGCGGCCACGCTGAGTCCTGTCTCACTCTTCGCGGCCCACAGTGCATTCCCCTTCCGTATGTAAATTCACCCACTTTGCTGCCTTGGTTTCGTTCCTCCCTGTTTATTCAGTGGCTCCCCTGTGCATATGTGTTTTGAGATACTCTGGGCCATGATCCATTGTAACAATAAAAATTCTTGTCACAAAAATTCGGGCGCTTGGAGTTGGGAGTGATAATACACAGCAGCAGGAGTGACCGGCTACCGGGACCGAGACCCCGAGGGGTCTGCAGGGCTCCTGTGAGTCAGTCCCTGGAGGAGAAGTACAGGCCTGCAGAGCGTCGAGGGGCTCCTAGAGCAGGGCAGTCTGCAACGTCAGCGTTCTTGTCTTCATCTCGGTGAAAAGGAGGGTAGGGTGCTCTGTCTGATTATTCTGTTCAGTAAAACCCTTTTAAGAATTTTTTTAAAAAACTCTTTTTAATGGCTGCAGCTGTAATTGTAATCATGTGGTAACTCCCCATCAGACTTTTGTGTGTTTTGCATTCAAATGCATTTCTGTTGTCTGATTAGGAATTTTAGCTTTGGGAGATTAACAAACATCAGATGAATATGATAGAATGAATGATGAATGACTGACTTTGGAAGCTATCTAGAAAACAGAAAATTACTGAGTCATTCCTTTGTCATTTTTTTATCACATACAAATATATCTTCCTGACAATTTATTGACTAGATTCATTCAAACATTATAAACAAGGACAGGCGCTGATTGCATTTTAAAGAAGCAAATGCAGAGTGAGCCCAGCCGGTGCATATCAGCCATTATCTTTTCCAGTTGAGTTGGTTCAAGAATTACAGTCCTCCTTTTCTTGGGAACAAATTGACTTTCTAATTTGTTGCTTCACTGTGAAAATTGTTCTCTCTGATTTTTGTCATTTTGTGCTTTTACCTTTAACAGAGTGTTTTCTGAGAGTGTTGTCCTGGAAAGAGAAAAGTTTACCCTTAGAGCTGACATCAAAACTCCCATTGTGCCTATGGCGTTTACTCTGGATTCCCCAGCAAGCCGAGGGCCCCATTTGTTTCCTCTTAGACTCAGACAGCCTTCAGCTCTACCTGCTCTCTCATTGCTTGGTATTCACACAGCCGCATGGTTCATAGATATGCACAACATCTGATTGGGCATACACTCCACAGTGAGTTTCAGGAACACCCCCAAAATGTTTGTAATATCCCTGAAGAAGGTACACCATTAAATTATGAGTGCCGCGAGCTAAGAACTTTCACAAGTTAACAAATAAATGGGAAATACTGAAACTCACTAGAAATCAGAGGAAGAGAGATTTTGCTTCAAGTAGATTTTTTCTCATTAAATTAATGATTTTTTAAAACTCACTCTCCTTGGTGCTGCCAGGCCAGAGTGAAGAAAGGGCACCTCTCTGTGGCTGGCAGAGGCTAACGGCAGAGCCTTCTGATGAGAGCTGGTCACAGACCCAGCTCTTGGACCCGTGATTCTATTGCGGAGAACCTACAACTAGCAACATAACGGTGTTTTTAAATGCTGCATGAAAATGAATTGCAGTGAATTATTTCTAACATAAAAGCACAAATGCCCAACAGTAGGTTGTGGAAGTGAATTAGGGTGCAGTCAGCCGATGGAGCACGGCGAGGCCTGTGCGGTGATGCCTGTGGCTCACGAGCACAGGGGAAAGGGTAGATCCTGCAGTGCAGTGAGCACAGGTGGTGAGATCACTGAAAAAGGGAAAGCAGAAAAATAAGGCGGAGGAAACACGAGTCAGTGCTGTGAGGCGCGGCTGCGCCCGCTGAGGTGAGTCTGCCCGCTGCTGGCCCACCCTGCGCATTTTGCGCTTGTGACCTCCACAGTCTCAGGAGCTGGGGACGGGACCGGGTAGAGCAAGTAGGACACCCACGTGCCCCTGCCTGGCCTGGAGAGGGGCTGCAAGGGGAGACGAAGGAGCTGCTCATCCCATGTGGCAGCCCAGCCATGACACTGCAGCCAGGGGACAGCATGTGACGTGGACATCCAAGAGGCATCGTCCTCCAGGGAGGACATAGGTGTGGGCCGTGGGAAGGGCACTGGCCCAGGAGCTGTGAGCGAGTCTGGCTGCCCTGGCAGGGAGGAGGATACAGCCCAGGTACTTTGCAGCTGGACCAGGAGCAGTGCCGGGGAGGAGGGCACTTGGGGCCTCCCTGGACCCCAGGGAGCAGCGAGGAGCCACTTTGCAGGTGGAGCCTTTATCCAGGCCAGGGCACAGTGGCAGCACCTTTGGCACTTCAGATGACCTAGATGTGTGTGTTTACCCACAGGCTGGGGGCTGGAGGGACCCAGGGTGCAGTGTGCTCGAGCAGCCATTGGCCTGGGCAGCACAGGGAGGAAGGAAACAGACATGGAAAACTTGAGGATGGACGCCCCCGTGAGCAGGTGGTCCCACAGCACCAACAAGGCCACCTGCCCCTCTCTGGGAATGTGATCCTGGGTAGAACAATGTGCCCAGCAGGGCAGTTGCGTCTGAGTGCCCCAGAGACAGGTGATGGGACATTGACCGTGACTTTAGGTGACTGAGACCTTCATCCTACCCATGAGTCTTTGGTCCCAGGCGTTTCCCTCAACTCTTCAAGAACCAGGCCCTTCCACTAAAGTCTTTTCATAGCTCTTCTCCAGTGCGCCTTTCCACTGCTGCTAACAGGACCTAAGACTCAGCTGATCCAGGAGAGATTATGGAACCAGACCTGAAGAGTAATGTTTTAATGAACATGGTAGAGCGGTGGTGGCCACCCTCGTCTGGACTCAGATGAAGATGTGGTTTCTGACATGTTGTCTAACCTTACACACTTAATTTAAATGTTATGCCTTGAAACTGGAAGATCCAGTTGACAATTAAGTGGCACCTTCAAGAAAAAGAATTCATCACTTCCACATTTTCTAAAATCCCCTGTGCACAACAGACAGGGTTTCCACTACATCATGACTTAGGTGTCTCAGCAAAGAGAAGAGAACAGTGGTGGGGACCCAATGGGGTGCAGGAGTAAGTGATGTGTGTGATGGCTAATTGTGACCTGTCCACTTAACATGAGTCACAGCCGCCTTGCAAACAAGTAAGCTCTGGGTGTGTCTGTGGATGATTGACAGGCCACAAACTGAGGAGGGAAGACCCGCCCTGGATGGGGGTGGTACCAACCAATAGGCTTGTAGCCTGGATGGAATAAAAAGGGAAAGAAAGAGGAAGTGTCCTTTCTTTGGGAGGAGCTCCATGTTGCCTCTGGATGTTGGTCTCCAGTTTCCTCAGCCTTCCAGCAGACCTGCACAGAAGACTCCACAGTGAGCTCCAAGCCTTTGACCACAGGCTGCACCTGGATCCTCTGGCTCTTTAGAGCAAAGAGAGGCACATTGTGTTCTTCTGCCTCTGATCCCGCAGACAGCTACCGGGACTTCTCCATCGCTAACCCTGTGATCCCACTGAATAACAGCGTGTGTAATTACATGCACATGTCATATTGCTTCTGTTCCTCTGAGGAACCCTAACGGATATGGTGTGTGAGAGCCAGGGGAGTGCAAGTGTGTCACAGTGACCATGCCACTGCACAGGTGCACCTCAGCTCAGCACTCCCAGGCTCTGGTTCAACAGGGCCCTGTAACCAGTGCCCGCTCATCTGGCTCCACCTGGCCTTAGTGCTAATGTCAGGCACTGGCTTTGGCTCTGCCTCCAGGGTCTGTCTTTTCATTTTTGAGAAGCAACCAAAGAGACCACTGATGAGAGAGCTCCATTGTGAGCAGCAGGGACTTCTCTTCAAGTTTCATAGGTCATACAGATAATTCTAATGGAAATGTTTCCACATTTTTAGCTTTCCTAAGTGTCCTTTTCAACACTGATCTGGCTGAGAAAGTAAATGTGTGCCTCCCTATTCGGAAGCATCCTTCTCTCCCTTTAGGAAAACAGGCTTAACCCATCCCAAATCTCATGGAAACCCAATGTCCGAAGACAGAAACCTCCAGAGAGTTAGTGTTGGTGCAAGAAAGCAGCAAACTCTCAGAACCAGAAAATTACTTCTCTTGTATGTCAGGCAATTTCTAATTCTTGGCTTTCAGAAAAATTGAAGGAGGACCTAAGTGACCACTAAAAATACTGGGTCACAGTATTTTTACATGTATGCTATGGGATATTTTTACATGCTGTGAGATTTTTACATGTAAGTCAGACAGCATTCAAAATTTAAAAACTTTGCTATATGAAAAAAATACTTTGATTTCCTTCTACGGGAACAAGCTTCCTCAGGGCTTACATTTTTAAAAGAAAAATAAAACCAATGCTGAACACCGTGGCACTCAGATAATAAATAATACTCTTTTGGGCACAAAGCAACTGATGAAAAAGCCAGCTCATTACAAGATGTATCTGCAATAAAAAGACATGTTTATATTTTTTTACTACAAAAATATATATTTTGTACTCATCAAAGTTTTAAACATTTACGTTTTTTATCAAATGCTCCATAATGATCAGAATTTATAATTCAATCTGAGACAAATATTCTGATAGTCTGAGACTTATGGTGGAAAATTTTTTATTAAATTTAATTTATTACACATATTCCTGTGAAAAATGAATGGTAGCAGCATGGTAAATACAAGACTTAACCATAAAAATATACCACTACACTAAAATTCTGCAAGGGAAGTAGAATGGGAGGAGAAAGCAAGCCCTCATGCTCCGACTGTTAGGGGAGGAGTTGCTTGCTGACCGAAGACCAGATCTGCAGCCACCTGCTGGCGTGGACAGGTCAGCCGATGGCGGTGGCTGGACCTATTTCCCAGGCATCTGGGGCTGCACTCAGCGCCAGCCTCAGAGCTGGCCAGTGACAGCAGAGACTGTGTGGCCCACGGACCACGGAGACAATATGCGCTCGGGCATTCACAGGCAAGGGTTGCCGGCCCAGATCAGCCATACTCATCGCCTGGACCTCCACATGTCCCCATCCCAGACAGTGGGGACACTGGACAGGATGTGATTGTCCTCGATTGAGACGAACGGGCGACAGCTGACTGGACGTCCCGCCCAGTGGGGAGCACTATTCTGGTTAATTGGCTGCAAAGCTGTGGCCTGAGGGCCCCCAGGAGAGGGTCACACCCGTTGGCTGAGGGGCAGCAGGGAGGGTGCTGAGGAGTCATCTGTCCACAGTGCCCTCTGTCCCCGTGACCAGCCCAGAGGTCAGCACCAGCTGTGCTCATTGATGGAGGGTGGCGGAAAGAAGCCAGAATTCGTACTGCTTTAAACTCTGCTATTTAAATGTTTGTACCGCTCTTTTAAGGCCACCAGGCGCGTCCCCTGCATCACTGCTCTGTGTGTGCTTAACCAAGTGCGTGTCCACTGCCCACGTCAGAGCTCAGTGCGTCTCAGGGACTTTATGAAACCAGCTTCCACAACTCTAGAAACCTGCCACGCCGGATACCCCCTGAGTGTGCTTTAAGGTTTTAGAGGAAGTTACCAAAATGTGGGATTGTATCTTTTGGTCAAATTCTGAAGTAAAAGAGGCATAAAATAGAAAGGACTGCACAGTGCTCCTTACTTAGTCCCTGGTTGATGATACTTTTAAGTTAAAAGAGGAATAAGTAGAAGTTTTTCTTTAAAATTAAGCCGACAGTGGAACAACTTGCCTTCACTGTAAAGTGCCCTGTGACTCAGAGTTGGGTGGATTCTGGAGATGAAATGTTCGGTGTCTCTGATTTGCCCATACTTTGCCCTTCTGTGCCCAAGGCGTGCAGAGGCCCCCAAAGAGAAGCGCTGTTGTGTGCTGTCACCTGCTGCTCCTGGCGTCTGGGCTGAGGGCTCCCCCAGCCAAACCTTTGCTCAACTGCCTCTCCGTAAGACGGGCAGCTCCTCCACCCATGCCCGCAGCCAGCAGCGACGTTTCTGGTCCCCCTTCCTACACGGCTGGGGTCACGAGAGTGCACTAAGAGGCATGGAAGCCCCTGACTGCGATGCTCACGTGGGCGTCACTGTGCTCCAGCAGCTCTGGAGCCGCGCTGTGGGCCTTGACGCCAGCGTCTCATTCCTGCCCGACAGGGAAGTCTCGAGCTGGGGCGAGGCAGCCCCGACCCTCTGGAGGTCACCACAGGGTGCTGAGCCCCACACTTGGGCCTTGTCCGTGCTTCCGGCACCACTGAACATGAAAGACACTTGTGTGGTGGGAGCCCCCCTCACCGCCAGCACCACGGTGACCCCTAACAGTGTGTCCCACAATTCCCAGGGCCTCTACCAGCTTTCCCGAGTGAGAAGACAGGGGAGCCTAGGTTGGTTTTTAGCACATTGCTATTGACATTTGACCTGTAGCTTCCAGCAGAAGCCTGTACCCCCACACCCCAGAGGGTGGCAAGGGCCCTTGGCGTGTCCCTGAGTCCTTCCTGCACTGTGGTCTTTGGCCCATGTTCCCTTCCCTGGATGAACATGGCCGCTGTCCCCACTCCCGGAGAGCCAAGCCTTATTTTGAGAGAATTTTATAAATAATCACTTGTATAGTATGTGCCAGACACCGCTGTAGGGGTTTTATAAAGATTCACTCTAAATATCACCAGGGTACCATGCGGTGGGCATGAGTCTCTCCCCCGTTTTACACATAGGGAGCTTAGGCACGGAGAAATTAGATAATTAAGGGTTAACACATCGGACCCCATTAAACAGCTTTGTTTCAACAGATGATGCTGTGTTTTGGACCCTATGTGTCCCCCAAAGGCCTCAGACTAGAGGATTGGTCGCCAGCCTGTGGTGCTACTGGGGAGATGGTGTAGCCATTAGGATGTGGGGCCTGGGGCCTGGGGACAGGGTGTGTCCTTGCAGGAGGCAGTCGGCCTGGTCCTTTCCTCTGCATCGTTGCTTCTGGGCAGCCATGAAGGGGGCAGCTTTCTCCAGCGCACACGCTGTGCTGTGATGCTCTGAGACTGCGCAGCAGCCAAAGCAGGAGAGCCAGCAGCCACGCGCTGGGCCCTCTGAGAGCCACAGTGCTCCTGAGGCTGAGCAGCACGGACAGCCCTGGACGGGCGGGCAACCGCAGAGCGTCACGGAATGAAGCAGACCGGAGCCTCCCTGAGCTCACTGGTCAGTCCATGTGGTGTTACGGACAGCACAGACTTGGTGTTTGTGCATTCAGGTTCACCCCTCTCTCTGCCAAGGGTGGGGAGGGTCAGGCCACCCTTGGCCTTGAGGATTAAACAGAAGGAACTTGCTTTCCAGCCCCTGCTTGGTGAAGGCATATCCTTTTGTTATCCATGCTAATGGTGTGATCACAACTTTGCTGGCCTCATGAGGACCCCTCGCCATTGTAGACTGCTGTCAACCTGGAAGCCCACCATCCACCACTGTTCATTTCCTCCCATACCCTGACACCTGCTCCCTGGTCTGCTGGGTTCTGCGGGCTCTGAAAGTGCAGGTAAAGCTTCCATCGCTGTTTCAGAGAAGCCCAGTCCTGCGGGGAGGCTGCCAGCGTCTTCTCTCAGCCTGCTCATCCACACAGGCCTATGGCTTGGGTGTGTGGGGGCTCCACTTCATAGGAGGATTGGAAATCACCTCTTGCCTAGTGGAGCAGAGCCCCAAGTGGTGTGGCCACTTGTGTTAATCTAGGCGGACTGTCTGTCATTAGCTCCTGGATACACAGGAAGACTGTCCCAAGACACAGGAAGCAGGTGACTCAGTGACTGCTGCTCAGGACCCTGCAGATCCTCTGTCTGTTCTTACCCAGCATTCAGACCTCCTCGCACAGGGGGCCACGGGGAGCCTAAGTGACAGTGTCCAGAATGACAGCCCTCCACAGCGGAGACATCCGGAGAAGGGCCGGGTTGGGTGACCTCCCAAACTCTTTGCCATTCTACATTCATCCATCCAGTCTTGTGCTCTACATGAGATGGTGCCAGGTTCGAGTCCTGGATTAGCCACCGCTTTGCTGGGTGACCCTGGGCAAGTTATTCAAGCCTCAGGTTTGGTGACAGCAAGGTTCCTGCAGTGTTCATGCCGGAAGAAAAGCAAACCGCCTGTGGATGCCTTAGTGGTACTCCCGGCCACAGCTGGGAGCTGGGGTTGTTCTCGTTGTGGGGGCGTGAAGTAGAAAATTCTTTCACTTCATAAAATATTCACTGCGATGTTATTGCCTCTGAGCAAGAAGTCATTTTCTCAGTGTATAGTACTACTTTTTTGGCACTGCAAAGTAATACAGTTTTTATAAAATTAATTTCCATGGCTTCTTTCTCAGTGTTGACCTAGGGCAATTGGAGACATTACCACTTGGCTGTGGATGGTGAGGAGACTGAGTGCCTGCCAAAGGCTTCCTGGGGTCACCTCTGCATGTCCGAGGATATTCAGCCTCAGTGACCACTTAATAACCTCAGGTGTGCATTACTTTAAGTTTTAGTGTCCTTAGGAACTAAACAGTGTACACAGCTTCAATACAGATACCAGTGAAAGTCATCTGCACTATGTCAGAATGTGTATTTCATGTTTTTCTCTCAAGGAAAAATTTTTTGTAGCAGAGTCTTGCTGGGTAGTTTAGGCTGACCTGGAAATTCACTATATAGCCTAGGCTGGCCTCAGACTGCTTCAGTCCTCCTGCCTCAGCCTCCCAAATGCTGGGATTACCAGTGTGTGCCACCACACACAGCTCAAGGAAAATGTTTAATCATCAAGCTAAGTTAATGTTACACAGCCAACTTTTTTTTTTTTTTTTTTTTTTGGTTTTTCTCCGGTACCGGGAACCGAACTCACGACCTTGCGCTTGCCAGGCAGGCGCTTTGCCGCTGAGCTAAATCCCCAGCCCCACAGCCAACATTTTTACCTTGAAAACATGAATATGATCTTTAATATGCAATGCCTTTACATTTCCTGTATAACACTAAAGTTATACAATGAGAATTAAGAAAGCTGGAACAAAAACTTATGGATCCTCCACCCAGATTATGAGTGGAAACAGTCCCGGCCTGTGGGAGACCCCAGCACCCTTCCCTAGCTGTTATTCCTCCCTCCCCCAGAAGTGCCGCCACTTGGACATAGCACCTGTATCCACCCTTAAACAGTGCCCAGCACGTGCCTTGTGTGGTCTTCTGCACATCACTGGCACAATGCTGTGTGTGTTATTCTGCAGCTTGAGTCTGTGTGCAGCTTGGCTGTGTTTTCTGTGTTGACATGCATGTTGCGTTTATGTGGCACCAGTGAGCTCACCATGGCTCGTGCCGCTGCATTCCCAGGCTCCTCTGCAGGGAGCGAGGAGCTGGGCAATGGGTCCTGGACTGTGGACTCTGAGCAGAAAGGTCTGTGTGGTGTTATTTGGGAAAGTCCTCTCTTGCTCTCTTCTCATTGGATGGTGGTGGTAAAGGTCTCCTATTCACACTGTGCAACCAGGAGATGGTGATATCTTCGGGAGCCTGAGTTTCTGACTGCTGTGTAGAACAGAACCTCCTGCCGACCCACACTGAGTACATCATATAAGCACAGGAAGGAGGGGGGAGCGAAGGGAAGGGAGGACTTGTGGTTTTAAGCCAACTGGTATTTAGAGGTTAATACTTTAAAGCCTGTCCTGTCCTGATCAACACAGCCATTTGATTCCTGTGTTGTGTTTCACTGGATGATGGCACCTTGGTGTTTGTGTCCCCTGTTAGTGGGTGATGAGGCTGCTCCTCTGTTTCAGCTGTTATGAAAGAGTACTGCCAAGACATTTCTGCACGTTTATCTCATACACACACGTTAGCCGTCTTTCCGTTGCTGTGACCAAACCCCTGACATCGACCCAAGGAGCCTTTGGGCTCACAGTTTCAAAGGCTTCAGTCCATGGTTGACCGGCTCTGTTGCTTTTGTCCTGTGTCAGGGCAGGAACATCATAGCAGAGGGCACTGAGAACAGCTTACATCACAGCAGCCAGGAAGGGGAGAGAGTAGAAAAGAGCCAGAGAGGAGACAGTACACCCAGTGACAAAGGGCTCGCAGGGTCTCCTCACTTCCAATCACGTGGGCTCGGTCTCCGACTTGAGGGCAGTGATGCCTCCTCTGCGGGTGAGCTGTCCCCTCACTGTGTGCCATCAGATGCGAGCCGCCTGCTTTTGACTGTGATACGCGTCCTGCTTATTAAACTCTGCCCCTCGTGAGTAAGATTGCCTTTCGGGCCCCAGAGTGTCTTCTCATCCGAATAAATTCTCATGTGTATGTATGGGGGGATTACATTTGCTTATTTAGTGCTTGCGTTCCCAACTTACAGCCCTGCCTGCCTGCAGAACAGAAAAGGAAAGGCTTTATTTAAGCAGGATTTGGAAGCAGGGTGAGCCAGACGGGAAGTGGGCAGCCTGGGACGCAGGGTCAGGACAGTGTCTGCCGCAGGGGCCGGGAATGGGTGCCGCTTTCTCCTCATCACACACGAGCGCTGTGTGGGCTTTGGTGAGAGGCCCCGGCCCACACACCGCAGGTGGCAGCTGTGATCGTTGCTGGCGTTGTCCTCACTGGGGAGTGATCAGGGGAGGAGGTCGGTAGACCCAAGACTGCGGGCTGCGATGCCTGCCTGGGAAGAGCGGGTGTCCGGAGAGAGCGGAGCTTCCTCTGTTGAGCAGGGCGTTACTCTGGCGAGGCCGTGGCGGGGTGAAGAGGGCCGGCTGGGCCGGGCATGCTGACAGCATAAGCACTCAGCTCCCCAGGAGCAGGGCTTGCTGAGGCGTCTGCGGCTCCCGTGGCATGTGCCACCCTCCCAGATGCAGGGCTGGGAAGAGGCCACACAGTGGCCCTGGAGAAGCACGTGCCTGCTCCACAGACCCCAGTGACAACGGGGCTGGAATTTGGGAGAACCAAGGACAAGCCTAGCCTTGGGCAGGAGGTACAGCCAGCAAGAGCAGACTGGAAACGGTGGCCGGCATGGGCCAGGGCAGGAGGAATGCTGTGAGTGACCTTGGTCCCCAGGACTTCCTGGCAAAGCCGTGTGGAGGGAGGAGAGCTCCTCGATAGGTGTTGGAGTCCAGCCGTCCTGACAGTGCCAGGCAACCCTGGGCCTGCTGGATGCTGGTGTGGTCCTGCAGCAGCTTCTGGAGCAGGTGACCTGCATGAGTCTGGGGCCCCCAGCGCAGACAGGGCCAGGCCCAGGAAAGAGGCGTGGACACCTGAGGGCCACTCAGGCCCAAAGTGGACCCTGGCTGTCAAAGAGCAGTGGCCTCAGCCCGGGGAATCCGCTCACAGTGTGCAGTGTGACCCTCCCAGCCATCCACGGCTTAGCCGGGAAGCTGTCCTGATGCCCCGGGTCAGAGTGTGTAAGTGCACAGCCTGAGCCTGTGTCCCGGGTCGAGCACTGGTTCAGTGCTCGTGGTCAGCACGACTGTGCCTGTGGAGTGGCCTCAGACGGCCCTGATCTGCCTGTCACCTGCTAAACTACCAGCAGTTTGTTCCAGCCTGGGAATTATAGCCATCTTAGTAACAAACTATTTGAATTTTTGCCTTTTTACCTTGTCATGTTTTCAAATATTACCAGGTTATCAGAAAACATCTGTGCAGCTTCTTAACCTCAAGAGGCCCTCTGGGCCTGCGACAGGCTTCTCCACCGCAAAGTGGAGCCCCGGTCCTGGGTACCATGCGGCCCAGAGGCCGAAGGGTTGCTAGACTTGCTGTGCCTCAGAAGGTCGACTCAGAAGCCAAAACCAAAAGAAGCAGACAGGAACTGAGATTTGAGAGGTATTCTTCTGAGGTTTCCAGGAATGAACTTCTCATCGCAGCACTTTTACACATTCGTTCCAGGAAGGGAGACTGCGTCCGTCAGACACAGCTGGCCTGTGTTAACGGCCTCGGCGGCAGGTGCTCACGCAGAACTGCATTTGCTTCCAGGAAAACCATTTCCTGTGGTCTTCTGAGAATCACACAGGGTCTTCAGGTCGAGGAGTGAGTGCCTGTGAGTCTGTGTCACGGGAAAGGCAGGCCCCACCCGCTGTGCTGCCGGACATGAGGTGCTGGTTCCCGTCCTCCCTCCGCCTCCCTGAGGAGCTGCTTGTGAGAGCCCGGCGTGCCCTTCCTGGGTAGTGGGAACATTCAAATTTCACCAAGAAACTCAACATATTCACTTTCGCTTGGTCAGGTTCTTTTTCAGGGTGGCTTCCAGGCCTGGCATGAACCCCACTCTCCCCTCACCTTCCCTTGGGATAGCAGCGGTCACAGCCTGTGACAAATTCCTCAGAGCGCTGAGTGCCACACGGGTGCTATACTGAGTCGCCTTCGTGCAAAGGTGGAGGCCATGTTCAGGACGTACCCTCCATGTGGAATCGTGACTCCCCAAGACAGAAGGGGAAACACGGGGGACAGAGGACTTCCTCGGTGTCGGTGGGCACCAAGTCCTTGGAAAGGGTTCTCACTCCACAATGCCCGGAAGCCCCAGCTACATCCCCAGCCTCTATGGGTTTCTTCAGGCCCCAACTGAGCGTACCTCAAAGAGCCCCTGGCCCTGTGCCTCCGGGCCCCCTCAGGGCAGGAGAGGCTGTGACCAGGAAGGGCGGAGCCGGGGCATGGTCACGCATCGTGTGGGACCCAGGAGAGGAGGGTCCGTCCAGGGCTCTGCTGGCTCCTGGTGGTCACCGACATGAGTCCTCCCTGGGGGCTAAGTTGGGAGGCGCTGGAGAGGAAGTTGAGTGGAGCAGGTGGCCAGGCTGTCCTGAGAAGCTGACCAGAGACCTCTGTGTGTAGATGAGTCTGGAAACCCTCATCTAAGTGGCCAAGGAAGTCACAGCTCTTTCCAGCAGCCTCTGTCAGCTCTGGAGTCCGGAACAGCTCTCCTAGGCCGGGGTTTCATCCCAGTCAATAACCTGGGGTGGAGTTGCACCAACCCCAGGGGAGCTGCAGGTTCAGCCGTACAGGTCCCGGAGTCCTCAGTCAGGCAGCAGAGCTGAGAGCTGGGCAGGAGCGTGGCACTGGGCAGAGGCGCTGGCATTCTCGGATGATGAGCGTCTCGGCAGCAGGACAGGAAGAGACTGAGTGTCCTTAGTGCACACGGCAGACATTCGACTCCTCGGAGCGTGGTTCACGGTCTGGGGGAGCACACCCTGTGTCCAGGCACCTCGCCTCAGCTTTCTACAGCTTGCCTGGCACACCAGGCTCCAGCTCGAGTGTTGCTAAGGAAACCTTCACCTTCTTTGGAGCCTGGAATCACAGCCTTGAAAAATAAAACCCCACACCACCAGCAAATGAAAAAATGAAGTTAGAGACTAGGACGTTTCCTCTCTGTGTGAGAGCACCTGTGACCGCACTTATTCTCAGCTGCTGCTGCTCAGCACCCAGGGTCCCTGTAACAACCCATGGGCAGCGGTGCTCACCCTCTGTACAGGTGTGGAGGTGGGAGGAGAGGCCAGGGCCTGGCCCAAGGTCCACAGCCCTGACTCCTGCATGGCAGCTGGCTCTACAAGGACCCTGTGGGCAGGTTGCTGTGAACCTCTGAGAATATTCTCAATTAGGCACACACGGATGCAAGCTGGTGCCATGACATGGACAGCACTTTGCTGATCTCTTCAGAACAAAGAGATATTCTTCAAAACCACACCAGGGTTCCTCAGACAGAAGCCTCAAAGCTCTTTCCAATAAAACGTGCCATCTCTCCTGTTTGTGGGCGTGCATGTTGTGTGACAGTGTGGGTGTGTCCTCTGACATATATGGGCAACATCACTGTTGCAACATTTGGGATTATAATTTATGCCTTGCCATCATTTGCAAAAATGCAAGGAAAGTAGTTATCTCTGAGGTATTTGGCCACACGCTCTCTCACACACACACACACACACACAGAGGAATTTGAAAGGAAACCTTGCTATGGTATGGGTCTAAAATGACCCACAAAGGCAAGCTGCAGGGCTTCTGCAAGGTGACCGCATCATGAGGGCTCTGACTGCAACCAACAGATTAACGCACTATGAGATTATACTGTGACAGCATCATTAGGAGGTTAGAGAACCGGGAAGCAGAGGCTGATTGAAGGGAGTGGGCATGGAGTGTGACCTTGGGGACTATCAGGCCCACACCTCTTCCTCTCGGGCTTTCTTCTCTGCTTCCTGGTCACCATGAGGTGAAGTCTCCTCCGCTACAGCCATTCATGATGTTCCTGCCTTGAGCCTGCTCACCATGGAACCCCTCAAACCATGAACCAAGTAAGTCTTTCCATCCTTCAGTTGAGGACAAGCTGACCAACACCAACCTCATGTTTCACTCAGCACCAGAATGAAACTTTATCTGAAAAGTCTACACTGGTTTTGAATGGAGCACAGCATTACCCTCCCCCTAGGGACTAGCATTTGGCATCTCAGAGGGCAGATTGATGGCTTTTCTTGTAGGCTGTCTTTTCTGCTCACCACCTGAGTCTGGCCTGCCTTATGGAAGGGAGGAGGACCATCAGAGCATCCAGGCATTCTGCGTAAGGGACGCCTATCAAGCAAGTGCCTGGGGTTACAAGTGACGGGTTTCTTCCTGTTCTGAGAAGGCTTCTTCCTGATCTGTGTGGTCTGAAAAAAATACTTTCTGTGCCAATAAGTAATAGTGCTTTGCACTATTACCTGAGCCCCACAGGGTGCAAAAGCAGTGTGGACTTCTTAGCTCCTTTCGATAAGTTTCTGACACCAACTGCGCCGGTGCCCATCTTATAAGTGAGGGTGCACAGTTTGTAAATCCAGAGTACCTTGTTGTGGTCACAGATGGCAAGTGGTCCTGTCCCTTCCTGCCAGCCAGCTTGCTCACATACTGGAGTCCCGTAAACAAGGTTCAACACGAACACGCTCCTGTGCTCTGCCCCAGGGAGAGGGGGACCATGTGCCCCATCCCAGAAAGATCCCCTGCGATTTCTCCTCTGCTCGCCCCTCTCCCCTCTCCAGTCTCACACTGCCAGGGACACTCGCCTGTCAAGTAGCTCAGGAAGCCCCAGGTGTGGCTGGAGAGAAAGCACAGTGTACGGCCCCAGGTCTCGGGTCTCTCCACGTTGCAATGTCTTGAATTTGCAAAGAAAGAAGGAAAACAGTAACATAAAAGCTCCTGCGTCATCTCCTCCACAAAGTTTTGCTGAACTGGGCACCTTTCAGCGTGCTCTGGGGCTCTGCTTCCTCGCCACACATGCGTGTGTCGGCAGGTTTTCTGGGCGTGGCTGTCTGAGATTTCACAGCTCACTGTCACCTCCCTTCTGAAGCAGTGATAGAACAGGCGATGGCGCTGTGCCGCCCTTCTCTCTGGGACCACCCTGGCCCAAGCTGGTGCCTTTTCCCTGGAGGATTCCTGGGCTGCCCGGTCTTTGGATCTGTCTGGGTGGAAGAAAGCAGAAAGAAAACCACGGGTCCCCAAAATTTTAATAATCAAGGAACATTGACGCCCTCTATTGTACAGTTTCCTGTCATTGTCTATTTACCCTAAGTCCTTATTATGGCTGTCTAGTTTTGTCACTGGTGTGAAGAGACCGGGTGATCGTTGTCATATCTGGTGCGTAAGTGTTGAACATTTGCGCTGGTGTTAAGAAATGCAGTACAAAGTGAATGCTTTTTTGTTTTTGTTTTTGTTTTTGTTTTTTTTTTTTGGTTTTTCTCCGGTACCAGGAACTGAACTCACGACCTTGCGCTTGCTAGGCAGGCACTTTGCCGCTGAGCTAAATCCCCAGCCCCAGTACAAAGTGAATTCTTAACTGGGCGCCCTTTCAAAAACAAGAAAATGTGTTTCTTCTCTTTACCGACTGCTCTGCAACACAGGCAGAACCTTACTCTTCTCTGGTAAACCAGAGACTGGTGTGCTGAGTGTCCTGGCTGTGGAAGGCATGCTGTCCCTATGGGGGCGGGGCTGCGGGACGCTGGCTTCATTGGTGCTGACTCGGCACGTGTGATTTGAGCAGCAGCCAGTGAGACAAGTGTGTTCCAGTCCGTGGCACTGGCCGTGCTTGGATTTTCTCACAGTGGCCTTTCTTTCTTTTGTATTTAAATCAAAGTCCTGGATATGCGTACTTTAAAATACCAAATTGCTCTTTTGGTGCAAAAACAGTAGCTCCTTGCCCCGCTTCCTATCCCAGCCCTGCTTCCTACATGCAATCATTTTCAACTTTTGAGTAATTACCTACAGAAATTCGGGTATTTACTTCCAAATTTCTAAATAGCATGCTTGCAGTCTTGTTTGTATTTTTGTTCTAGGGCTTACTCTTTGTTTCCTCTATCACAGGGCTTTTGCCCCACTCCCTGCCCTCCACCCACCACCCTCCCTCAGTGAGCATGCAGAGATCTGGCTGTGCTTCTTGGAGGAACAGCTCTGGCCTTGCCGCTGAGCATCAAGCCTGTGACGCCAGGCCGTGGTGTGGCTCTCCTCCCTTCCTTGAAAGTTTGCGGGATCTTGCTTTGATCAGGGCTATCAAATTTCAGCAAACTGCTCTCATTTTGGTCTTTTTTTCTGCCATTGTAATTGGGCTTGTAGAGAACCATTTCACTTTGGAAATACAGCTGTTTCAGGCTTAGGAGACTTTCTTGAGTTATTTCTTTGGTTATTTTCTCTCTTCCATTTTTCTCTGTTCTTTCTGGAAAGCATGAACTGGACCATGCAGATTGGTTCTCTTGTTCGCTTTTTTTCCTCTGTTCTGTTTTCTGAAAGATCCCTTCAGCCTTGTCATCCATTGTGTCCACTAAGTTTTCAGTTTTTCATTTGTTCTTATTTGTAAGTCTTGCTCTGCCTCTCTCTTCCTTCGGGGAGTGGTGCTGCTCCGCATGCCTGCAGCAGTTCTCACTGTTTTCAAGCTTGCCGCTCCTGTTTCTCTACTCCATTGGTACAGGAACGCATCTTCAATGATGGTGCCCACAGCCCTGCAGCCCAAGCTGTCTGCTCCTACACCTGGGCACAGGCCTGGGTAGGAGTTACAGGTTCAGGGCTAGAGGTTAGGGTGAGGGGTTAGAGTGAGGGTGAGAGTTACGGGTTAGGAGTTAGGGTTAGAGGGGCTGGGGATTTAGCTCAGCGGCATAGCGCCTGCCTGGCAAGCACAGCATCATGAGTTCGATTCCTGGTACCGGGAAAAATACCATAAAAAAGGAGTTAGGGTTAGGGATTACGGTGAGAGGTTAGAGAGAGCGGTTAGGATCAGGGTTAGGGGTTAGGGTGAAGGTTAGGGGTTCAGATGAAGGGAGAGGGTTAGGGTTAGAGTTAGGTATCAGGGTTAAGGTTAGGGTTGGGTCTTCTCATCGGGGTGCCCAGCACCCCTGAGACTGCTGCTGGCTCCTGCTTCCAGTGCAGATCTGATGTTGACTTTAGGGTAGCCAGTGACAGCATCCATCCTGGCAGCTCAACCTGTCCGCTTCCTGGGGATGCTCCTGACCCCAGTACACCTGGTCCTTTGGTCCCAGAGACCTTCTGTGTCGCCCTCCAAGGGAACAACCCCATGTCCTCTGCTGATACCGAGGAGGGCACTGCCCCCGCTGGTCACAGTGTAGGAGCAGGGCCTCAGGGCTGCTTCTGCCGCTCATTTCTGAGGTAACTGCCACTGATGCTTCCTGAGCCTCCTGAGGCTCTGAGGTATGGATAGGAGTTCTGAGGTATGGGTCGGGGTTCTGAGGTATGGATAAGAATTTTGAGTTAGAGGTTGCCCTTCTGAGGCATCATTCAGGGTTCTGAATTATCAGTCGGGGTTCCAAGTGTGGGTCAGTGTTCTAGGGTATGGATAGGAGTTCTGAGCACCCCCTGCCAGCCACTTTGCTTGGAAGCTAGCCTGTTTCTAAAAATGTCAGAGTGCTCTGCCCTTGTAGAAAATAGTGGAAAACAAAACACCTTTCAGGGCTGTGGAGCAACGTTCAGTGTGACGCAAATCCAGGTTAGAGGCCAAGGCTAAAGGTCATTGCCGGGAGGACCACCGTGTGAAGAGAAGCCAAGGATCAAAAGAACGATCCCGATCTCAAGACACTCAGGATGCTGGCGGTTGGTGAGGCCTGGCTGAGTCTGTCCTGCTTTGGCCACCACCACTGAGGTCCACTCAGCCCCCCAGGGACAGGCACCCCTTGTGCCCTACTTGGGTGCTTGACCTGTGCCCTGTTGTTGCAGAAGAACCAATATTGGGCCAGGGATATAGCTCAGTGGCACAGCGCCAGCCTTGCAAGCCTCAGGTCGTGAGTTCAATTCCTGGTACCAAACAAAACAAAACAAACAAGAAAACCAGAAAAACCAGTATCAATCCTGATGGAAGACTCTTTGCACCGAGGAGTTAGAAGGCAACTTCCATTACGCTAGTGCGGGGGGAACCCAGAGGTTCGAATCACCAGCCCAGAGGAAGGTTTGAGCTCAGTTTGAATGCGGTTTTCAGGTGGGAAGTACACAGCTGATAGCAGATTGTTACAGGATTGGTTACATGGAATACAAGAATTATGCCATATATTGTCAGGCAGGTTTGTACAGGAACATTCTGGGAGGGGGGGGTCTGAGAAGAGTAGGTAGAGTTGAAAGTGTCCGTGACGGGGCCAGTCTCCCCCAAACATGACACCGTGAAGCCCTTGAAGCAAGTTGGAATCACCACATATTTTAAAACACAAGCCAGACACAGTTTGACCCATACATTGCTAAGAGGGAACCTCTGGGCCTAGACAGTCAAGGCCAGCTCCACGACAGAGCGTGGCATACTCACAGCTATGCTTTGATTTCTGACTTTTGCTATAATGTGCCTACAGTCTGCCGTTCTGTACATGGGAGCCTCTTACAGTGTGAGCCTCTCTGCAGCTCCTCTTTCCTGTTGCTTTTTTTTTTTTTTTTTTAGTATGGGGGATTGAATCTAGGGTCTTTATGCTGAGATCCATCCCCAATTCACTGTAAATTTTAAAATTTTTTACATTTTTATTTTTGATTAGTCCACATTGGTGTTACAGAATGATTGCACTCCTCGTGTGGAGCTGGTACGTGTCCATAGCACATCTCAGTTCTTTTTCTATCCCCTTTCCCTCCCCATCCTCTCCTCCTCTTCCATCTCTTGATCCCTTCCCCCCTTCCCAGAGACAGGGTCCCCCTAAGTTGCTGAGTTGAGCGGGATGCACTGGAACTGGCAGTTCTCCTGCCTCAGCCTCCTTGAGTGCTGAGATTACAGGTGTGCATTCACAGACCATGCAAGCCTGGGGGACAGACCCAGCCTCCTTCTTTGACCCACAGCCTCACCGCAGGTCGGCCTCTGCCCTCTTCTCTTCCTTCTCCTCCTCTTCAGTAGACCTTGGCTCCCTTTCGAGTTATTCTCAGATCACACAGATGGCTCTGGGCTCCGGCGTTTGTGAAGGGCACTCGTGCGGGCGTCTCTGTTGTGAATGTGAACAGATTTTCTCTCGGGGCTTCTGACAAGGAGGAAACCCAGGTGTGAAGCGGAGAAACAGGAGCCTTCCCTGCAACCGCTCAGCACTCTCAGGGGACAAGGTCTCCCGGAAGCCAGCGAGGGCCTTTGCTCTGTGCTGCAGGGTGTTGGGGAGGGGGCACCCGGGTGTGGTCTGGCGGCCTGGAGGCCAGGTCTTTGCGGACGAGTTCCTTTCTCTGGCACAGAAACTCATCTTCTGGTGCGCTCTGCAGGGAATGCTGCTTGCCACCGTCTAACGGGCTTGGGCTCCCTGGACATGGACGTGTGACTGGAGGAGCTCTTTCTGCTCCCTGGAAATGGAGACGAAGCCTTCACACTCGCAAAGGAAAGAGCCGAGGCCGTTTTCTGGCTCACGGTACGGAGACGAGGCTGTGACGCAGGAGGGTGTGATGGCGGCGTGCGGGTACTCTTGCTGTCAGTGAGGCGGGCGGGGCGGCCGTGGTTGGAAGGGCCGGCAGCCAAGTCCAGTGGGGCGCCTGGCCCAGCACCGAGTCCTCAGCCCACAGCTTCGTGGGGCTTGCCTTGCGTCTGACCTGCCAGGGCTCTCCATAGACCTGGGGAGCAAGTGCGAAAGTTGCCTCGTTTCCTGGCACTCTAGGTGATCAGCTCTTAATGTGGAGAAGGCCAGCAGATGGCTCCTGTTTGGGGGTTCGTGAGGAAGGATGCCTTGAGCCCTGTGACCAGGAGCAACCCGCTTTGTGTCTCTGACTAGCCCCAGTGACCCCAAGGTTGATGCTGTGCTCCTTCTTGCTGTCACCGAGCACACAGGTGCCGCCCCAACAGAGGCAGAGGTCCAGGGAGTAGCTGGGGAACCGCAGCTGTGTTGTCCCCCAGCTCAGGTTCTCAGCGCAGCCTGCCAGGGACAGCAGAGCCGGACTCCAGCCAGACGCAAGTGCTCAGCCCCAGGCTGAAGTGACGAAGGGACCGTAGTGGATTAAGGCTCTAACCCCCACACGCACGAGCACCACAGAATTCTGCAGGAGTGGAGAAATGAACTCTGCACCGGGGAGGAGAGGGAAGGAGACACAAGTGGAGGGAGGGAGCGAAGGCTGCACATGTTGGCCTGTCCTCGGGGAAAGCAGGAGGGATGTGGACAGGCCCGTCCCCGCTTACAGTCCCAGTTCCTGCTCCAGCGGGACATGAGCTCAGCCAGTTGCCAGCCAGAGCCAGATGTCTTCAGCAGTCCCAGGCTGATCAGGTTGCAGAGGCCGTGCGGGACTCGATGGCCTCTGGAGGCGTGACAGGGCAGCGGTGACCTCCTGGCCTGGCCAGTCCCTTACACCAAGACCTCATCAGGGACCAGTGGCCCAGGAGCGAGGGTCCCGCAGCCGGGAGGTCCTATGTGGGCAGCAGCCGCCTTCCCGGTCCAGAGCGCGGGGCTTCTCTGAGTGCCGAACAAGCCTGAGGCAGCGTTCTCCTCCAAACTCAAGTCCTGGCAGCCACACGTCGATCTGAGACCAAGCTACGGCAGTGCAGACAGTGGCTCTGCGGGGGACACTCCGAACAGTGGGCAGAGGAGCCCAGAGCAGACCTCAGCCCAGCGAGGGTTGATAGGTGAGGTGAGGGGCAGCTCAGAGTCCTATGGGATTTGTTTTCACGGATGATACCAGGACAACTGGTTATCTGTGTGGGAAAAATAAAGTGAAACCCCAGTTTACAGCAAAACAAATTCCAGATGGTTTGGTACTGTCTGCTGTGAGCCCCTTGCTAGGAAACGTATGTACAGCCCTTGTGGCTTGGGAAAGACGGTGACATCTGAGCAGCATGACATTTAACACGTTCTGCGTGGCAAAACGCACCAGAAAGACTGTCACAGACACAGCAGGGATGGATGAGTGTGTGTGTCACGCCAGAGGGCAGCGGCCCCGTGAACTAGGGAAAAAGGAAAAACGAAGCCGTGCAAGGTGCTCCGCCACGCTTGCTCGCAGGTGCAAATTCACAGCAAAGCGTCGCTGCTCTCAGACTGGCCACAGTCGGAGCCACAGTGGTCCAGGCTGGTGAGGGGGGCTTGTAAACCAGCACAGCTCCCCCTGGAGGAGAACTTGGGGATAATGATGCAACTGTGAGGTGCGAGTGCTCTGCGTTCACAGCAACCCCGCAGCTCCAGGTGTTTCTCGCTCAGCACTTTCTCCAAGCTGTAATGCACAAGTCTAGTCCACAGGGAGGGGCTGGCAAAATGTTAACAGTGCAGTGTCTCTCTGTGCCTCTCCGCGGATGCTCCAGAAAGTCTGCGTTGATAGATGGGTCATCCAAAGAAGGAGAAGACAAGCAAGGAGTGGTGGAGGCTGAGGCACGAGGATCTCAAGTTCAAAGCCTGCGTGGGCAACTTAGCAAGATCCTGTCTCACGGTAAAATAAGAAAGACGGGTGCATGGCGAGGGTGCAGCTCAGTGGTAGAGAATTTATCTGGGTTCAATTCCCATACTTAAAAGGAGGGGAGTTATTTCTATGTTTTAATGTAAAAATAAAATTAGTATATTAGGCTATTTACCTAGAGCATAATCTGAGAAATGACGGTGGGTTAAACCTAAAGGTGTACAAATCAGGCTCAGGAAAAAATGCTGGGGTGAGGTTCCCTGATGCCCACGCCGGGCCCCTCCTCCTGCGTGATGCTGCGTGGAGCGGGAGTGAGCCCTGGGCTCCTCCGGCAGAGTGCCCGGAGACCGGGCGGGAAGCAGCCGTATGCTCCTGTCCTAAGACAGGGTGTGGGGTACGGAAAGGTGACAGGGTGGCCCGGCGCGTTCGCCGCCGCCCTCCAGATCTGCCGTTCCCAGGAGCAGGAGGCGCGGCAAGGCCTCCTCCCAGGGGCTCGGCGCAGAGCGCAGGTCCCTCCTGAGCAGGAGCTGCAGCGGTGCCGGGACGCCGCCGTGTGCGTCCTCACGGCCTCCGCTCGCCGGCCCCGGCCGCCCCGGCCGCGGAGACCGCAGAGCGCGAGCCGGAGGGAGCCGAGTGCAGGGAGGCGGCGCGGGCGCGTCCGGGAGAGGCGGAGCCCCCGCGCTGCAACCCGGCCCGGCCCGCGCTGCCACCCCGAGGGTCCCAGGATGGCTAGCACAGGGTAGCACAGGTTTTAACTCGACCGTGACTTTCACTTCTGATCACACCGCATACATCAGCAGGCTCCTGTCCGTCTCTGGGCCCGACTTGCTTGCGTTCGGAAAACTACGGCCATCTCCAGGGGACGGCCCCAGTGCCCGTCGGCGCAGCGGACAGGGAGGGGCCTCGGCGCGCGGGGGAGCACAGCGGCGCCCCGCAGCAGGGATCCTGCCCGGCTCGCGGGGCCGCGACG
>NW_004955420.1:29582442-29604026 GCF_000276665.1 Chinchilla lanigera | reverse complement strand
GCCCCCTCCGCACCGCAGCCTGGACCGCGCCGCGCCCGTGCCGAGGGGGCGGAGCTACGCAGCGCCCGCCCGCAGATGCGCTCTGTGATCAGCGCCGCGAGGATCGGGGCATGGGGTGGCCGCGGGTGAGGGCGCTTCCCCGCCGGGACTGCTCCCTGCCGTCAGCTTCTTCTAGCTGGAGGTCGCGCTGCACCGCGCTGCTTCTGGAGTTGGGCCTCGCTTCCCCAGCGGTCTCCGTCGTCTTCTCTTATTCCCGGGACGAGGCAGGCGCGTCTCCCCCGCTCCTCCTGCCCTGGGCCTCCTGCTCACACCGGGGCCGGCGTCGCCCGCACGCCGTGGTCCGCAGCGGCGCCCTCTTCCTGTGTCCCGCCAGGCGCGTCCCCGGGACGGCTTTCCTTTCCCCACCTGGAGCGTGGCTTGGGAATTTCCTTTCTCACAAAACAGACTTTCTGGGGCTGGGGATTTAGCTCAGCGGCACAGCGCCTGCCCGGCAAGCGCAAGGTCGTGAGTTCGATTCCTGGTACCAGAAAAAAACCAAAAAAGAAAGAAAACAAACTTTCTGAGAGTGTGTGCCTGAAAATATGTGTTTCGTTTTCCGGTGAGGATGGTTAGGCGGAGCATAGAATTCTGAGGTAGAATTCTATGGTAGAGCGTAGAATTCATTTCTTTTGGGGGCTTAGCGCATGCAGTGCTGTATTCCAGCGCTCATTGATACTTCTTATTGTTCATTTTTAAAATACCGTTTTTTCCTACCTGGAATCCCCATGGATTCATTATCTTGGAGATAAAAGGATCTGGACTTTTATGAAGATGAATCTGGGTGGATTTGTTTATTTTGCTTTGTATTTTGTTTATTCTGCTTGGCAGTTGGTTGACGTTTTTAACTAAAATGTGTTTACCTTTCTTAATTTAGGGAAATTTTCTTCTATTATGTCTTTGATTGGGTCTTTCTCCTCATCCATGATGTTTTCCCCTATTTTGGAACCTTATTAAATGCTGAACCCCCTGAAATGATTCTACATGTCTCCTTTCTATCATATATCCCATCCTTTTGTTTCTCATTGTATATTCTGGAACTTTTGTATTGTATCTTGATTTTAACTTTTAGATCTATAAAAAATTTAACAAGCTAGTTTCCATTATTTATTATTCCTGATAACTTGTATTTCACATCGTCCTAGACTACTGTATGGATCTAGTCTTTTTAAAATATTTTTAAAGAGAATAAAAAATAATAAACATTAGAAATTATACAGAATTTTACTAAACAAGATACAGGAATTGAACAGTGGTTGTTGTATATTGTTGTCTTCAAATTAGTTGTTCATATTACCAGATATAAGCATGCAAAATTGGTCAAAAAAATTAAAGAGAAAAAAAACTTTAAGCATTAACTGTTCCTTTCAATAAACCAGTAGACATCAGCAGTACAATTATCCCAGCTATCTTTGTATATACATATATTTTTCCCTTCTTTCTTGTCTCCTTTCCTTCATCCCAGTTATTCCTTACCTTTGAGCAGTTTGTTTCCCTTTCACAATCTCTGTTGTACCTTTTGGATTTTATTTTATTTATTTATGTTTTTTTTGGTACCAGGAATCAAACTCAGGACCTTGAGCTTGCCAGGCAGGTGCTTGTGTCATTGAGCTATATCCCTGGCCCTTTTGGGTTTTATTTACTGTTTCAGGTTCTTACACTAGTGAGACAATACAGTGTTCACACATGCAGGTCTGATTTATTTCACTTATGAGTATGGTCTCTAGCTGCATCCACTTACCTGGAAGCCTCGAGTTTATCTTTTTTATAGCTGAGTAATACTCCATTGTATAAAAATACCACATCTCTTTTATCCATTCCTCTCTATACAAATTGTGCTGCTGTAAACAGGGGTGCACATATATCACTGTGGTATGATGTTTTCAGTTCTGGAAAAATACCCAGAAGGGGAATAGCTGGGTTAGGTGGGACCTCTAATCCTAGTTTTTTTGAGAAATCTCCACACTGTTGGTATTAATTAGAATTTAAGTTATTTTCAGTATACTGAATTACATTTATTTGCCTTTTGTATTGTTGGTTTCTAGTGGCCTTTCCTTCTTACGCCGTTGGTTGTTTTAAGAACATGGTGATCCTTGCTATCTGTATTTTTGGGGAAACTGTTTACTTGATTAATAAAGGTGGCCAGCACAGGCCTTCTCTGCTGGTGAGTAGTCTTTCTAGTAGCTTCTTCTTTGAAACAGGCTTGGGGAGAGGGGCTGACCAAGTGCCCCAGGTTTATGAGCTGGGCAGGTGACTACAGGCTTGGCAAGGTCTGTGAGCAGTTCCTGTGCCCCCAGTGCCAACCAGGCGCTCACCGCACGACATCAGCCGAAGTCCCGCCTCCCCCCGTGGATGGCCCAATCTCAGTAGAAAATGGCTGGTTCTGGCCTAGGACCAATCAACCGTGGGCAGAGGGCCCAGTTGCTTGAGAGCAGAATGGAAAAGCTGAGGGGCCCCCAAGGCCCACTGTGGTCTTCACAGCCGCTGTTGCCTTTCTGGACACACTGTCACCCGCCTGCTCTCTGAATCAGCAGCTCAGAACTGGGCCCTCAGCCGGAAAGTCCCGATCTCTGTTGTGGAGAATGACCTTGCTCTTTACACCACCTTCAGTTTTCCGGAAGTCCGTCAAAGGCTCCGATCCTTCACTTTGGAGGCTGCTTCCTCTCTGTAGCGTGAGCGTCCCGGGCTGGGAGGGAGGGGAGCTTTGCATCTGCTTGTTCCTGCATGGGTCTGGATGCCGTTATTCCTGGACTTTCTAAAATGAGTGTGTATCATCACAAACCTTGTAAGTAAGGACAGAATCTGTCCTTCAAGTGCGAGGGCCTTAAAACAGTCCTTACCAGGTGCGGAGGGAAGATCTGTTGGTGCACAGCAGGCCCTGAGCACCAGCTAGGAGCCGCTTCCCCTCAATGCTGGGAGCCGGTGGAGGGGAGGCTGGAAGCTGCACTGCCTCACTTGTGCTTTTTATTCTCCCAAGCCGGATTAAAAACATCAGTGCAGGGGGGCTGGGGATTTAGCTCAGCGGCAAAGCGCCTGCCTAGCAAGCGCAAGGTCGTGAGTTCAGTTCCCGGTACCGGAGGAAAAAAAAAAAACAACAGTGCAGGAAGAGGGTCAAACATAAGCGCACTACTAACACGTGTCAGTCAACTTCTCTGCTTAATGAACTCCCCAAAACTTGGTGGCTTAGAATGGTGATCGTTCGCCGGCCTGCTGTTTGCTGGACTGGGATGGAAAGGCAACTGGCCGAGTGTCCTTCGCAGCCAGCAGCCAGCTTGGGCTCATCACTCGCGTGGTTCCAGGGTGCGGGGCTCCAGGATGGAGGAGGCAGAGGCTCAGAACTCCCATGGTGTCCACCACTCTCTGCATCAGTCTCGAGGCCGGTGCAGACTAGAGGGGCTGAGAAGTGAACTCACATCTGAATGGAGGATGTGCAGCGCACCATGTTAGCTTTGCAGCCTACCACTAAACAACTCCATCTTCCCCTTGTCTCCTCCTGTCTCCGCAGGCTCCTGAGGACGCAGTCCCTGGAGTGGTTCTACAGCAACGTGAAGAGCCGCTTCAAGCGCTTCGGCAGTGCCAAGGTCCTCAAGAACCTGTACCGCAAGCACCGGCTGGAGTCCGGCGCATGCTCTGATGTCCTAGGTACCCTCTGCCTGCAGCTCTGGGGTCTTTGATGGCTGGCAGGGTGGAGAAAGGGCGGATGGGGAAGACGTGGACCCTGGGCATACTCGCCTAGGACAGGAATTTCCTTATGTGTCAGTGCTAGTGAGGAGCAGAAACAAAAGCCTGGGCACAAGAGCCTGTGCTTGGTTTGGACTCGCTGGCCTCCAGCATCCTGACTGGCTCACGCTGATGTGTTCGGAACCAGGAAGATCAAAATATTCCAGCCAATCGTGGGTATTTAGAAATGAAAGACTCACCATGCCCTGGTGAGGAGGACTGGAAATCATGGGGCTTGGTGAGGAGAGACCCGGCCTGCACGCTGAAGAGCGCCCTTCTCCTGGTCTTCCCACCCCGAAGCTTTCTTCCCAGGCCCAGAGCCCCGTGTGATGGGGAAAGGAAACCGTGTCAGTGCTGGCAGACATGGGGCCTTTGCCCTGAAGATGGCCCAGTCACCAGCATGAGGGGGCTGTCTGTGGTCCCCTCACCTCGGCCAGCGGGAGGAAGTAGTGGTCAAAAGAGGAGCCATGTCCTTGGTGGGCTGACAGTTCTATTGGGCAGCTGCCGCAGGCTAATGCTCGGTGTCATGGCTATCAGGGTGGGAGAAGCCTCCCGTCTCACTTGGAGCTTTGCACCGCCGTTATTTTCCGTTGTTTTCTCAGTAAGGGCTTTGCGTCTGATCTAGAAATGCACCAGCTGCTCAGGTACCAGGAAAGTAGGCTGCAGCAACAAGTGTGGAGAATCCCCAGGGTTCTCAGGGGCTGTGGAACCCTCATCTTTCAGACTCCGGAAGCTGCAGCTGAGAGCGCAGCTCCCCTGCCTCCCTCCAGCCCGCAGCACTGATGGCTTCCGCACTCGATTTCTACATTCTCTTCGTCGATTTTTCTAAAGATTTTCCTCTGGAAATGGAGACAAAAAAGAAAAGAAGCAAACTTAAAACATATGCTGTTAACAGTAGTTTTTTGGCCCAAAAAGAGCTCAGAGATCCCAGAATAAGCCAACTCGCCTGTCCATCCCCACACCCCTTCGCTCCTGAGCCCTCGGTCCACCTTGCCCACCCCTCTGCGTCGCAGAGCGTAATACAGAAGTTCATCACCACTGAATGCAAACTGAGGGGCAGCAGACGGTGTGAGGACCCTGCGGCGTGGACGCACCCTGACCCCTCCTCTCAGCCGTGTGGGGATGTGGCGCCGTGCCCGAGCACTCTGCAGGCTGTGAGGTGCTGTTTGCCAGCTTGGAAGAAGGGCATTGGCTGGGGGCATGGCCCGGAAGGGAGGTCTGGGCGCTGCCCGCAGTGACCACCACGCCTTTCCTCTGCCCTCGGTGCCAGCGCTGGCTGCCGTGCTCTGGGGACTTGGGACGTTACTGCTGGCCTCTCCCGCACGCTGTGGCATGCAGGTGGCGGCTCCTTTATTTCTGTGTTCCCAGAGCCTGGCTCAGAGCCTGTCTGTCTGTGTCCTGGGAGTGGCACGATCCTAAAAGCGTCCCATGCGTGCTGAGACACCTCATGGAAATGAGAGTTGACTGTTGCAAAGTGATTGGTGTCTCCATTTAAACCGAGATTCTGCCGGTAAACTTGGAGACGGCAGACAGGGCACTTTGTGACATGGCACTCCCGCCTGCAAAAGCACAGAGGCACTATTCTGCAAAGCGGGGTGAGTCCTGCAAGCTGTGAGGGAAACTCAGGCACGTGCAAGTGTGGCGGCAGCCCAGGGACCTACTGCTGGTCCCACCCTGGGGCTCTGTGCCGCGTCCGCTCCACCCAGGGCTCCCCACCCCCACCCCAGCCTGCTGCCAGCTCAGCCTCTCCGCTGAGCATCTCCTTCCTAGGCGCCATCACCCCGCTGAGAGTCTCCTGACCAGCCATGTCTCTGGAGACTGGCGCTGCCATCTCCTCCCACGAGACTCTCAAGCCTGCCGGGTGGCTGGGCTGTCAGGGCAGGCGCACAGTGACTCTGCCCCGCGAATGCCGTGGTGCCCCTGGGTCGCGGGGACGGCCCAATGGCCTGTTGAGGGCATTTGCCCCTCGTGGAGCTGAAGCATGGCGGTTCCCACCTGTTCCCTGGGTTCCCTCAAGCAGGTTCTTCACCCGCAGCCGGTTTGGGGATTCGGGGTTTTGGTTTTGAGCCACCTGATGTGCCCTTGCTCCCAGGGCACTGAAATGCGGCGACTCAGAAGGTAACGGGCGTCGGTCCCACCTCAGGAGAGCACAGTGAATGAATCGGTGTGGGGACAGAACCTGAGAGTCCCCACCTCGGGGGAGGCCCTGGTGACTGCTCCTCGCAGCCGGAGCCCTGGAAGGTGGACACACGCATGGTTCCTTCTGGCTGCAGCACGCGGCTCTTCTCCGCAAAAGAGAACAGAGACGTGGAAGCAGATGAACGGCCAGTCGCGCAACAGGAGAGGAGCACATACTCCTGCTCCCAGCACAGCAGCCAGGCTGGAGAGAGGCAGAGTCCTGTGCAGGGCCCCACGCCGGACTGCCGCTTGTAGGCCCAGCTCCAGACTTCAGTCCCCGCTCTCCTGGGCCCCACGGTGCCTCAGCGCAGCCCAGCCATCTGCTCCGCAGGTCACAGAGGCTGTGGTGGACAGGAAGGCTAGGGCCTGGAGGCTGGGAGCTCTGAGGCTGCCCTGGCCTCTGGGGGGACGTCCTACAGGGTCGCCTCGCAGAAGGTCCCAGAGAGGCAGGGAGAGCAAGGGGGCGTGCTGGGCCAAGCTCCCCACAGCATCCCCCCAAGCAGCCTCATCTCTCCTGGCACCCGGCTCCCAGCACGAGGGGCACAGGGTACAGACCATGCAGAAGGCCTGGAGGAAGTCGGGGTGACAGAAGTCAGTGTGAGGAGGAGAATGACAGCAAAGACTGGGGCGTCCTTGCGGGGCCCAAGGGGCTGCAGCCTGTTTGGACCTGTGTGCCTGGCTGAGCTGATCAGAGGGGCTCGGGTCTGCAGGTGCTCGAGAAGCCCTTTGGTAATACTCTCCCTCCCTCTGCCCTCCCTCTCTCCCCCCTCTGCTCTTCTCTCTCTCTCCTCTCTCCTTTCTCTCTCTCTCCTCTCCCCCACCAGGAGGAAGCTTTTTTGAGTCCCACCTGGAGAATGACAGAAGCATCTCGGGCAGTGACTCCACCTTTCACCGGCAGTCAGAAGGTAAGGCGCCCGGGATTCAGGCCTGAGTGTGGGGGAGCAGGATGGGCCCAGCCCCATCGCTTACCCTGGATGCAGCTGCTCCTCCACGTGTGGTCTCCAGCGGACCCGGCCCTTCTTTTCTTGGCTACTTGGTGAATCATGGTGCACCTGGGTGTGTGTCCCGGGCGTGGATTCACCGGCAGCCTGGGCATACAGGGCCCACAGTGCCCACCACGGGGCTGGGATAGAGGAGCAAGCCCCCAGGAAGGGTGGACTGTTGCACCTTGGGGGTAGGGACCCTCCTCTGAGCTCCAGAGCCACCGTCCCTGCAGAAGAGCTGTGAGGTGGGCGCCCCCTCCCACCTGGCACCAGCTGCAGAAATACGACAAACTGTTCACTAGCAGTGCAGCGGCCGTGCTTGGAGCCCACGGTGGCTCGGGTCGTTCCACACTGTGGTCAGAAATCCAGGACGCTGGAGGTGGCACAGAGCTCAGAGCCCAGCTCTCTTTTGGTCTCACTGTGGCCTGGCGAGTTCCCCGGCCCTCTGTGCCTCGAATGAATCCACCACCTGTGAGCAGCACCCACACGGCGCCTGCTCCGGGACTGCTGGGCAGCCAGGCTGAGGGCGTGAGAAGCCCTGGGCTGGGGTGGCCCGCGGTCACCCTGTGAGGCTGGCCATGTTGTTGATAGCGTTTTATGGCCTCACATCTTCTCCTGTGGATTTCGTGTTTGCATTAAATCGCTGCACAGCATCCTTAGGATCTGTCATCGCAGTGATGCTATGCACGCTCACAGCAAGACCCAGGCTTTCCCGAGAGGGCGGGTGGACAGCTGTTATTGCCTCCTCGTCCCGGAACGTCTCAGTAGCATGCAGGACCAGAGGGTGGGGATGAAAACAGAAGCGGCAGGAAGAATCACGAGTAACAGTGTCTGGGCTGGGGGCGAGCAGGTGGGGAGGAGGGGACCCCTCTGCCGCCAGAGTGGTCTGCAGCATGTCCTGGAGCAGAGGGGCCGCAGGCGGGTGCTGTTCGCCTCATCATCTAGAAAGCTCCGTGCATCTTGCCTTCTGCCAGGACACAGCATGATGGACACCTTGGCCGTAGCCCTGCGCGTGGCGGAGGAGGCCATCGAGGAAGCCATCTCCAAGGCGGAAGCCCACGGGGACAGCCTGGTAGGCCCTTGGGGGAGTTCCCGGCCAGCAGGCGGCCGGGGGACGGGGTTAGGTCCCAGCAGCCTATCCTAGGGCAGGCCACCTGTGCAGGGCAGAGACCCCCGGGGCAGCACTGACCATGTCCCCTCCACCCTCTCCCCCCTCAGGACAAGCAGAACGAAGCCACGTACCTGCGGGACCACCGAGAAGAGCTCACCGAGGAGCTGGCTGCCACGATCCTGCGGAAGGTAGGGGTGTGGGCTGGTGCGGGGCAGCTCAGAGCAGAGCCTGCGGCCAGGACTGGCCGAGGCCGGGGGAGGGCTGACTGCGCTCGTAGGCCCCAGGCGTCCTCTGAGGTCCGTGGCATGCAGGAGAGCCTGGTGGGGCACTTGGTGGGCGCAACGTCCACTTCAGGAGA
The DNA here is from genome assembly GCF_000276665.1 of Chinchilla lanigera. Lineage (NCBI taxonomy): Eukaryota > Metazoa > Chordata > Mammalia > Rodentia > Chinchillidae > Chinchilla > Chinchilla lanigera. The sequence goes on along the minus strand of NW_004955420.1, from coordinate 29,595,640 downwards.
GGATTAGAGTCGGCCCCCACGCGTCCCTCGGCAGGCTCCTCGTCTGCAGACGTGGCCACCAGGAAGGAAGATGCGAGTGTGCCGTGTGCTGAGCCTTGGCTGGGTGCACGTGGTGAGCAGGCAAAGCCCTGCCTGCGCTGCCTCCTCGAGGCCCTCAGCCCCTCCGGCTGTGCGCTCATCTCACCCGCACACAGGTCTGTGCTGGCCAGCACTGTAGACGCCTGCGCCACCCTTCCCTGAGCGTCACGGTGGTGTGTGTGGCGTCTCCCGGTGTCAGGTGGGATCGGTGGCGCAGGCCTTGGCACTCAAGAAGTGCAACACAGTGCACACTGGGGGAGCTGCCGTGCTGGCCTGCCGCTTGTCACAGGCTGCGTCCCTCGGGGCTGAGCTCCCTGCTGGAAACACAGCGCTGCGCCTGGCCCCCGCACCCCAGGGCCTCACAGTAACCCTGACGTCTCCACCCCAGATCATAAGGAAACAGAAGAGCAGGAGCGAGCAGACCCCGGAGGAGGAGCCCACATGGCCGCAGCCACGAGGCCGCAGCGCAAAGGCCAGGGACGAGGGCGGCACGGCACCTCTGGGAGACCGCAGGGCACCCGCAGCGCTCTGGGTGAGTCCTGCGGCCCTGCAGAGATGGCCCCGCGCTGATGGGACGGAGGAGCAGTGTGGGCGTGGAGGGGCATGGTGGGCGCAGGGGAGCGGACAGGACAATGGCAAGGCCGGCGACCCGCGGGGCCTGGGCCAGGACACCAGGGCAAGATGCTGAGCTGTGTATCGAGAGCCATCCCTGGGACAGTGCCCTGTGCAGGCGGCCCATGCCCACTGCAAATGGCTTTGCCAGCACGGACGGTGGCCAGCAGGAACGTGGTCACCGCCCCTCAGCCCCAGGGCTCCCCTGCGCAGGTGGTCAGGACAGGCCACCTCAGTGCAGGGCCGCCGGAGCCGGCTCCGATGCTGCGGGAGCTGGGGTCGCAGCACGGTCCCCACCCAGAAGCCCGAGGCCGGCGGGCAGGCAGAGCTGTTCCCCGCAGCTGCAGGTCAGGCGTGTCCCCCTTGGGGAGGCGGAGGGGTGCAGGGCAGCACGCGGGACCCCACTGCAGGCCAATCTCCTCACCTGGGCCGACGGGTGCCCTGGTGGCTGCTCTGAACTTGCACAGTGCACCCAGCCACTCAGGCTGCCCGCGCCCGCGCCGTCCGCCTGCCCTGCAGCTGCTGTGTGCTCGGCGCCCGGCGCAGGCCGCTCCCTGCTCTCCAGAATGCTGACCCAGTCCACAAGGAGCAGAAGGAGGCAGAGCTGCCCCTGACTGGGCTCAGTTACACGCGGGTCAGGGACTGCAGGGCTGCGGGGTCCGGGCTGGGACCAGCTCCCCCGTGGGGCTTCTGACAGGGCCAGGCACAGGTCCCCCTGGACCCTGTCCTTCCACCCAGTCCTTCCACCCAGCTCAGGCCGCTTGCTGCCTGCGCCTTGCACTTGGGAAGGCCCAAAGAGTTTCCCAGGAGCCGTCAGGGTGAGCGGCGGCAGCCCCGGGCCTCGGCGGCCCAGGCTCACTGAGCTGGGGTCAGGCACGTGGAGCTCCTGGGGCCCGAGCTGCCACTCCCAGGAAGGAGGTGGTGGCCCGGAGGGTTCTGTGGCCCCAACACCCTTGGCTTCCTGTCTGTAAACTGCGGGGATAAGATCTGGCCTGAGGGCAGCTCTGAGGGTCCCGGCCTGTACACGCTCCTACCGCAACCTAGGGCCCAGTGCAACCCCACCATGCCCCCACAGGGCATCGGTGGAAGAAGCCCACTTTCTGTGTGCCCTAGGGTTGCCCACACATGCGACTTCCCTGTCACCTGTTGCTCTGGGGTACAGGGGCCTGGACCAGGACCCATGAGGCATCAGGACTTGAGGGGGGCAGACCTGGTCACAGCCACCCTCCGCCTCGCTCGTCCTGCCTCGTGGCTGTTGGCACCTGCGCCCTGAGCTGTCTGCTGCTGGTCTGCAGGGGGAGGAAGGTCAGGTCGGGCGCCGCGTGTGCCCATCGGTGATATTTCTCTCACTTCTCAGTAAGTGTGGTGCGGGCATTGTTGGACGCGCCGAGCAGAAGAGGCCCTGATGGAGGCGTGGACAGGCCCCTCCTCAGGCACACGGCTGGCCCTGCACCAGCTGGGAATCCTCTGCTTCCTCAGGAGGTGATCTGAGGGCTTGGCGGCCTCCAGCCCCGGGCAGAGGTCCTGGCCTGTGTCCTCCGGCTCCCAGCTGCAGGTTCCAGCATGTAGCAGAGGTCCAGCACCTCTGTCACCCTGGCCACACCTTCAGCTTAGAGAACCCCACATGCCAACTGTGCTGCGTGCTGCAGACACAGTCGCCCCCTCCCTCCGGAGCACTGTCCGGAGACAGTGAAGAGCTTAGCACAGCACAGGGCCGCAGAGATGCAGGGGCCCACAGGCCGAGCTGGGACCTCAGAGAACGTGGGACCCTGGACCGAGCTGGGACCTCAGAGAACGTGGGACCCTTCCCTGTCTGCTGCTCCCATCCCATCCCACCTAGACCCGCATCTGCGTGCCCTGCCCTGGCTCAAGCACTGGGTCCCAGCTCAGAAACTTCCTGGCACCACCCACGGGCTGCAGGCTTGGGCGGCCCCTTCATGGCCTCTTAAGAAGACTTCTTTCCGGCACACAGGAGCCGGCCCTGTGGCCTCTTCCTTCCTCCCAGCCTCCAGGCACCCGCAGCTCAGAAAACAGCCTGGAGAACCCCAAACCCGCAGAACCTCAAACGCACTGAACCCCAAACTGCAAAGCCCCAAAATGCCTGAGCCCCGAACTGTCAGGACCCCAAACCCTGAGGACCCAGACCTCTTGAACTTGAAGCCTACAGGCTGAGGCTGGGGCTCCACTGCAGACCTCAGACTGGACCCCGCTCCCTCAGCCAGGACTTCTCTCCCGCCCCGGCACGATGTCCCTTCGAGTTCCCGCGGGTGTGGTGGCTGTGGGCGCAGGTGCTTCGGTGTGTGAAACGGGGACTCTGCGGGCCGCAGGCCGCCGGCCGGTTCTGACCTTGCTGGCTCTGGTGCGCATTCCTTCGAGGTCGACACTGCTGGTAACGACAGTGACGCAGTGCCGATGACTGATGCCCCGGCTGGCCCTGTCTCGCGGCCTCTGATTCCCTCAGTCTTTGCTCCTGTCCGTCTCTGCTCTCACGCCGTGCTCTCTCTGCGAGAGCCGCAGCTGGAACGAAAGCACTTGCCTTTTCATCATGGTGTGAGCACTGGGCTGAGCTCCCATCTCTGCCTGACCCTGAGGCGGGCACTAATCGAGCTTCGACTCAGCCCTTCCTGGCGTGCTGCTCCTGCCGCCCTTCCACCCTGCATGCCGAGGTCCCCTTCCTGCTCCAGCTCACGAGCTCGCTCAGAGATGTGGTCAGGCGGAGCCCTTCCCGCCACGGGGACGGCAGTCACAGTCACGGGGGTCCAGGGCGAGCGCGGCTGCCAGCCAGGTGGGATGTGGCAGTTGATCACAGGGCATGGAGCCCAGGCCACTGGCGACTGCGCAGCACGGGCTGTGGGCACGCCACACGCTCCACCTGGACTCGGTGTATCGCTGTGCCCATCAGCCCAGGAAGGACGGATCTCACCGGGCAGTGAGGCTTGATGCCCGCTCTCACCTGGGGCAGAGCCCGCCCGCTCCCTGCCAGGCTCTGGTCCCTGAACAGGAGAAAGCAGAGCTTAGCCTGGTCACGACCTCCAGAGCCCACAAGCGAGACGAGCAGCCTGCACTGACCCGGCCCGGGCCCCGCCATCAGCATGGTGGGGCACAGGGGTGCCAGGGCTGTGGTGCCAGGTGTTGCTGTGGCACTGCCTCGCCGTCCTCCCTGGCCAGAGTCCCCACCATTGCCGCGTCTTTCATGGACCTCCTGGTAGACGAGGAGGGAAGCAAAGTGGGGACTGTGCAGAGCGGGAAGGCGGCACAGAGGGCATGATCCGGGGAGAGCAAAGGAGGCCTGCGTCCCCTGGCTTCCCGCCCAGGAGCTGGGACGCTGGTGACTGAAGCTTGGCTGTGGCGCCCTCTACTGGGCTATTATGCCACCACAGGGAACTGTGGCCAAGCCAGGGCCACGAGTCAGAACTCAGGGTCTCATGCTGGAGAAACTTGGCCACACCCGCCAGGGCCTCTGAGGTCACCAGGGCACTGCTCCTCCTGCGCAGCATGGTTTCCTTTCCTCCGCTGAGCAACCCCTCTGCCCGCTCCCCCAAGGCACAGATCCCAGCTTCCTGCTGGCCCCAGGAGGGGCTGGGTTTCCACCCACCTTTGAGGGCGCGGGGAGGGTTTCTGTGCCATACACACAGACCCCACCACCCCGCAGACACGCACATCCCCACGAGGTGGACTGAACTCTTCAAAGGGAAAATGGAAATACCATTTCTTTTGTTTCGGTTCTTTTCCGGTACCGGGAATCTAACTCACAACCTTGTGCTTGCCAGGCAGGCACTGTGCCGCTGAGCTACGTCCCCAGCCCCAGAAGTGCCATTTAAACACAGACCCAGTGATCACCATAAGAATCTCCTGGGCCACTCAGGAGCGGAGTCAGGCTGGCTCCTGTGAGGCTACGAGGCCACACACCGCCACCAGCCCCCAGGCCACCTGTCCTCTGTGCTCGGCCCACTGCGCCCTGGCTGAGGAGCTCGGAGTCCGCGGAGCTGCAGTGGGCCATGGTCACACCACAGCCTGTCGCAGCCGGGTGGACGGTCGTGTGTGGCCACACCGCACGGGGCTGCAGCGGGATGCACCTGGGTCCCTGGGGCACCCAGCCTGAGCACTCGGTCACCCGCGGGGGCTCTGAGAGTTGGGGCGGCGCCCGACCCGGCCTGTGGGCGCCGCCCCTCCTCAGGCTGCTCCTCAAGGCTACTCAACACCACTGCTTCGCGGAATGAAGGGGGAGACGCTGGGCTCCCGCGCTTGGCCCTGCTGGCCTGGCTCCCCAGTCAGCCACGGGACTGACCTCCGGGTGCGGCGTGTGGCTCTTCCTCCCCGGTTACACCCAGCAGCTGAAAGCCAGTCTCTGGCTGTCCCCAAGCCCACGTGCACCCCAGCAGCGGCACCGGTCCTTCCTGCGGTTGGGATGTCACCCCCTTGGGTGCTCTGTAGTCTAATAGTGGTGCCAGATGCTTGCAGAGGACAGCAAGGACAGAGCCACGGAGGAGGCCAGGGCCCCAGCCAGGTGTGGGGAGGACGCAGTCAGCAGGCATCCCCGGACGTGGCCCACTGGAAATGGATGTGGTGGACACTGAGTCCCATGAGCTGCTTCAGAGAGAGCTCATCACCGCTGGGCCAAGCTGACCACCTGGTGGCCCAGCGGTGAGAGGCCGGATGGCAGCTGGCTGTGCTTACCTGGTAGACAGCCTGGGAACGTGGCTCAAAGGCCTCAAGTTGGCTCCCCAAGTCCGGCTTCTTCCAGTGCTGCCCGAGCCTGAGCCAGCAAAGCCAGCCAGCTGCCCGAGTCTGCGCTCCTAGGCCCTGTGCCTGGCCCTGAGCCCCGTCTGTCTCACCTCTTCGGCTGGTTACACCTCCATCCACAGCAGGCAAAGCCTTGCCTGTGCTCCAGCCGAAGCATAACACTCACGCACACGTCTGGAGCTGGATGTTGCTGTCTGTCCCTGCGTGCTACTTCTCAGGCTGTCCTCACTGTACCTTTACTGGCTGCAGCACAAGGCCAAGGACCCAGATCTGTCCCGGGAGGGCATCCATGGCCAAGGTGTCCGGAAGCGATGTCCCGCCCAAGACAGCTGGCTCCTGGGTCCGCGTCCACACCCGTGCCGGCGCCCAGCCCTCCCATCCTGAGCACTTGTGGTGGCAGGAAGAAGCACGTTTGTCCCAGGCAGAGGATAGGGTGCTGCTGGTGACGAGCCCGCAGGAGGAGGCAGGGAGCCTGGGCGGGCGGCTCTTCCAACTTCTCCGGCCCTCCAGAGCACTTTAGGGCAGAAAGACCAAAACAGCCAACAATAAGATACAGTTCTGTCAGTCATGGCAAAGGCCAAAGTGAGGGTTTTAGGTCGGATAAAGTCCCGTGCGTGCATGCGTGTGCATGTGTGTGTGTGTGAGAGACGTGTGAGTCCCCTGGGCATTTCCCACCTCTGGACCCGGCTCCCCCGCTGCTTCTCCTTAGGTGACGCAATTCCTATACCTTCTCTGACTCAGGCAGTAAGCCAGGACGCTGTGATCGCCTCCATGGGGCCGATGACGAGAATCATCAGTTGTGCTCACTCGTGTCATCACACGTGCACGGTGGGCCTTGTATGCAGTGGCACACGCAGGGGCCATCTGCACACTTGCCTGTGGTACACACACCTCTCTGCAGCAGCTGCTCTGCCCCCCACCAGCTCATCCCTTCCTGCTCTTCTGTCCACAGAGGTCCCAGTCTGCGTTCTTGTTCCCCGGAGGAGACACCAAGAAGACCGTTTCCCTGGAGGCTGCGGGGAGGCAGTGTCCCGGGAAGCCGTGTGCCCTGCCCAGCTGGAGGAGCGTGGACGGGCTGGACGGAACAAGTACGGTTACGCTCTCAGGGCCCTGGCTGAGGGTGAGCGCGGCCTGCTCCCTGGATGCGTGGCGTAAGCCGGGGGCAGTGAAGCCCAGCGTACAGCCAGCCTCGTCCTCCCGGGCGTCCTCCACGAGGCCCTAGCAAGGCAGTGGCTCTGGGTGTGGCTGGGATCCTTGCGCTGCCGAAGGGGCTGTGCTCTTGTGCCTTAGCGTCACCCCACGGCCCACCTTGGCCCCAGTGCCACACAGACCAGGGGAAGCGTCGATGCAGCCAGGGCCGCCAAGCCAGCCGTCAGGACCGGCAGCTCCCCAGGTGTGGTCCCGGCACAGCCTGGTTTCAGGGTGTCCTTTTCGAAACCCAGTGTGAGTCAGGGTCCTGCTGCGCCGTACCAGAAGCAAGCAGTCAGGTGCTCCACCCAGTCATCCCCTTTGAGGCCCCACAGTACAGCGCCGTGCCCCGAGTTGTGAAGGACAGAGGTATTTGCCCTGGGTGCCACATGCGGCCAGCAGAGGGAGGGACAGAGCTGAGGAGGCAGCTTCCATCTCGCCAGCACCCAGCCTCTGTGTGTGGGCCAAGACGGCCCTGGGACCCGAGACCGTCCGCGGAGGGTGTCCCGGTGCGGGCCTGCCCAGTCCTCACCAGCACAGGGGCCGTGTAAGGAAGCCAGGCACGCAGCGCGTCCTCAGGTGAGGACAAGAGCTGTCTCCTGCCTCGGGTGTGAGGCCCGGACCCCTTTCAGGACAGCAAAGATGCGCGGCAAGGTAGCCATCCTAGAGGCAGCCCTGAGGAGCGCTGCGTTCCCGTCCGCAAGGACAGTGATGAGCCAGTGGCCACCCCGCACCGCGAGACGCGCCCGAGCGTCCCGAGCTCTCCCCTGCAGCCTCCCCAAGGGACCGCGCCTCACCAGCCCTTGCTGCCCAGCGGCAGACGCCATGGAGCTGGCGTCACGGCGATTCCGGAGCACGCGCTGTGTTCGTGATGTCTGTGGCTTGGATTTTGTCTTGAACGCGTTTTGCACATCTCTAGATGTGCCTTTCTCGCCCCTGCTGCACAGCGCATCGGTGTCCACTCTTCATAGGCCCTCGACACGATGAGGAGAAAGGACTCAGAGGCGCCGCAGGACCCCAGAATCTCACAGGCTGCACCTGGCCTGCGCAGGAGCCCAGCCTCGGGGTCCTCCGCGCCCCGCCCCCAATTGCCCCCGCCTTCGCTCCGCCCGGAGCACCGCCAAGCACTGTCGCCACAGTGCTTGGCAGAGGAAGGCACGGGTGAGCGTGAGGTCAGGTGACTGCTCAGGACCACGGCTCAGGTGGGCAGAGCTGGTCCTGAAACCCTGGCCGCACCTCAGAATTCGGACGCACAGAGCGAGGCATTAGAGGGCGTTACGAAAACTTCCGCAGGACTGGCCGTGTCATGGTGTGACTCACCTGGGTCGTCATCATGCCGCGTGATTCGCAAAGGGATTTTCCTCCCGGTGCTGGGGATGGAACCCGGGGCCTCAGTACTGAGCCATGGCGCCAGGCCCTTTCATTTTTTCATTTTGAGACAGGGTCTCACTAAGGTGATGAGTGACCCAGGCTGGACTCCAACTTGCACCCGCCTGCCTCAGCCTTACAGTGTTGGGATTACACTGGTGCACCACCACACCTGGCTAGGAATTTTGTTTTCACAACATTTTTGTGCGTAAATTGATGTAAAAGTAGGCGCTAATACCAACTGCATATAAACATGCACTTAATTCAGTAGCATCGCACAAAAAAGATTTTGCTCAAACATTCTGGCCTATCTCAGGTTGAACATTTAAAATAAAAAGCCACATAGGAAGAAAATTTCTGACTTTCTGGGGGATGTTCAGCCCTGGGCATTCCAAAATGTCCCTGCCAACCCTGGAGTCTTGAAAGAAGTGCCACATTTAGCAGGAAGCACCCCGTTCACAGAGGTGTCACTCACCTCTACCGAAATGCAGGACAGACGCAGGTGGAGGTCAGTCGAGGTCAGCGCCTCAGGCTGTCTAGCAGCGGGTCAGCGGTGTTTAGTGCAGCCTGGGTCACACAGCAAGGTCACCTCCAGCTTGCCCAGCGCTCACAGCAGCTCCTGGACTTCCTCAGAGGCATTTTCACGCTGTGACCCTGAAACCGCATCTGCTGGGTACACAGCACGGCAGCGCATTGGGGAAACAGGTCAGAGCGCTGCGCTGTCTCCGGGGCCTGCTGAGCAGCATGTGCACCACGGAGCCAGATCTGGTAAAGAAGCGATGAGGGCTCCCGGCGGAGGAAGGCTTCTCAGCATCCGGGAAGGCAGCCGACGCCCCGGGCTACTCGGGCTGGCTGTCAGAGCCAGGAAGGAGGGCAGGGCTCTGCTGAGACAGAAGTAGCCATTTCCAGCTGCTTCGAGGAGAGTGGGCCTCACAAGCAGAAGAGAGGAGCCAGGCCGGGTGGGGACCTCACCTGCCCACACTAGGGGCGAGGTCCAAGGACCACGTTTCCAACGCACTCAAACTGAGGTCCCAGGTTCCGGCTCGTCCCGTGCCCAGGCCGGGCCCTGCTCTGAGTCCTTTGGGCAGTGTTCAGTCATCTTCTGTGCCCAGGCTGGACGAGAGGAGCAGGTGCACAAGGCCCATCCCCCAGGGCCTCACGGCTAGGCAGGCGGTGCAGACGGCCTAGGCTATGAAATGAAAGCTTTGGGAGGCCCGAGAACCTGCATTGCTCGCTCCTCAGGCAGAAGCCCAGGCATGTCCCTGGCGACGGTGTCCAGGGCAGGTTCAGAAGCTGCCGTGCAGCAGGCTCCGTGCCTCATAATCCCAAGGACCTTCTTTCCTCCCTCCCTCCCTTCCTTCCTTCCTTCCGGAAACAGCACCCTCCCAGTGTTGGCTTTGTATCTCTGGTTCCCCCAGAAGAGGGGTCTGATGTGGGACCTGCAGCCTTGCAGGATACTGGGACCATGAGCCTGGAGACACGACCCATCCTGAGGAGTTCTGGGAGCTCGGTCGGAGCCTCCACCTGTCAGGCCCAGGTCCCAGAACAAGCCCCCGGCAGCTGGGCAGCTCCGAGAGGGGGTGTTTCCCAGGCTGAGACACCCGGAGCCCTGGGTACGGGGCTGGGCTGCCCTGAACGTGGGCTCTTGCTCACACTGGACTGGCGGCCAAGGGCTGCGTGGGGGGTGGTGCTGCTGGTCAGGAGGGCGGCCGCTCTCCTGCTTTCCTAGGACGGAGGCCTGTGAGTGGTGGAGGGCGGCAACAGCCCGACTGCCCACTGCCCAGACTCAGAGTCGGGGAGCACGGCCACTGCACAGTACCGGACAGTGACTGCGATGGCTGCACCTGTGCCCCACGGGTGCACGGGGTGCGCAGGCCACTGTGACGGTGCTAAGCCCTCATCCGGGACCGGATCCGAGGCAGAGGGTAAAGACAGTGCGGGCCGATGAGGCTGGCGCAGTCCCCAGAGCTCTGCAGCTCATCTGGTGACGGCCACGGTGCCCCCAACGATAGGCCACAAGTGGAGAGGACTGGGCCATGCCCGCCGCGGGCACTGAGGACCTCAGCGGTGGATCCGCCTGGAGACACCAGGGCAGGCACGTTTCTGTGGACACAGGAAGGAGCTGGTGGCAGAGTCTGCTCAGAGCACCCTGCATCACCCTCCAGCAACCCAGCAAGGTGTTAGCTGCCCCCTTTTCACCCAAAGGGGAAACAGGTTCAAGGGATCGCCCAGGTGCGCTGTGAGTGGGGCTTCTTCCTAGGCCTTGGACATGGAGACATTTCCATGCACAAACTGGCTCATCTGCCTCCAGTACAGAGACAGCCCTGTCTCAGTTTCGTCACCTGGAGCTGACCCAGTCACCGCAGTCAGCCAGAACGTGCAGGGGTCACGGAGGAGCGGCCAGCAGCCTGCGGAGGAGGGGCTGGGTCTGCTGAGGGCACAAGAGGACGTCTGGAAACTGGCCTGGGCTGGCCGTGGCAGAGAGGCTGGCGCAGGAGGGAGCGTCTGGGGCCAGTGGGCGCTGGCCAGCTGGGCTCCTGTCTCCAGACCTCAGAGAGGCCAGACCTAGGCCACCATCTGCGTCGCCTCGGTCACATCTCTGAAGCCAGCAGAGCCAGGGCGAGCTGGGGTGACACACTAGCTGCTGAGTCACTTCTCCCCCTGCTGAGACAAAGAGGACAGAAGGTTTCCTCGGCTCAGTGTGTAGAGGTCTCAGTCTGCAGGGGCTCCACGGCAGGCGGGACAGCAGAGGGGCATCACAGCGGAGCAAGCGTCCACGGCAGACAGGGAGAAGACAGCAAATCCGGCGGGGTGCTGAGCAGCCTCTTCTGCCCTTTTATACTCTAAGCTACTGGGATCAGGTGTTGCCGAACCAACCAGTGGACTGGTTTAGGGATCACACAGCTTAACCCTCACACTGTAATCCCAGCGTCACACGTGACCCCACCACCTCTGCAAAGCCCCACCCATGACCGCACAGGCCGCGGGCACCTAGATACAGCCGCCACACGCACTCACTCCATCCTGGGGCAGCGGGTGGGAGCCTGCGTGCCCAAGTAGCACGAGGTGAGACCCAGGCTCAGGGTCCTGCCCCTGGCCTGGAGCCAGGGTCCAGGCAGGCTGGGGACGGTCCCTCCGTGTCCCCAAGCCTTCCTCACTCACCCACCCAGGCAACCTGAAGCCAGACACCGCTCCCTGGTTCCCAGGGCTGCACAGGCTGGAGTGCCTCCACCTGCTCCAGGCCACGGCAGGAACTTCTGGTGCCTTCAGCAGAGCAGCACAAAGCACCTGTCCCGTCCCCAGCCAGCACACAGGCCACCCTGGTGCCCAGTTGAGGGCCCCCCAGGTGCAGTGCAAACCCTGCCAGACCACAGTCACACCAGGACGCTCCTGCCCACCGCCCTGTGTTTGCCAGGGCAGAGGCCTCCGAGAGGCCCTCACCTTAGCTCGTACCTCATCCTCCTCTGTGGGCTGTGTGGAATAGCCACACTCCGGGCCTCCACCCTTTCCAGATGGGGAGGACCTGGAGCTGTGGAGTCTCCCACACCTGCCTCTGAGGCCTTGGGATGCGGGGAGAGCCCCAGGGTGGAAGTGAGGTGGACGGGAGAGGTGGAATTACTCTCTCTGTGAGCGGGAAACAGGACTCGGGGTACACATGGCCTGGAGTCAGACAGCCAGCATGCTCACCCTCCAGAGGGAGGTGGGTGATTCCTAGGGGAGCCAAGGGCCCCAGGTTCCTCTCTACCCTCGCTGAGGGGACCCGCACCCCCAGCTGGGCCCTCCCATCCCCCCAGGAACAGCTCAGGCTGGGGACTCCGGCAGCCCCGCCCTCCGTGCTGACCTCCACTTCCCACCCGCAGGTGCAGCCGCCGTTCTCCAGAGCCCCGACGGGAACTGGGTGGCCCTGAAGGGTGGCGCAGCAGCTCCTGCATGCCTGCTGGCCTCACGGAAGAGTGCAACCCTGCTGACCTTGGAGGCACCATCCCGGGCAGCGTCTGCTTACGAGGAGCTGGGCTCCGACAGCGAGGAGGACTTCAGCTGGAGTGCGGCCTTGAGCAAGCTGTGCCTTCAGCCCCGTGGTGATGCGCACGGCCCCCCAGCCACCTCTCCCTCTGCAAGAGCCTCCCCCAACCCCGAAGCCATGGGCTCCGACTCTGAGACGTCCTCTGCAGGCTCCTCGCGGGATGCAAGGCGCCGAGCCAGGCTCTCCTGGCAACCCAGGAAGGCCCCCTGGAGCCCCGCAGCCGAGAGGCTGCGCCTGCAGGGTGACCTGGACGTGAACTTCAACCCGCAGGCTGCCAGCGGGGACACCTCGGACAGCAGCGAGCCTGAGGACGCCCCACATGCAGCGGACTGGCGGGCCAGGCGGTGGCGCAGGGCGCGCCTGGACCCCGAGGAGCAGTGTGCCCCCAACACCTGCACCCCGGACCTGCCCACCCGTCAGGTGAGACGCGGCCTTCGCAGGGCACGGCTGCCCCTGCAGGCCTGGGGTGGCAGGGCATGGAGTCCACTCGAGTGTCGTCCCGGTCTGGGTCTTGCTGCTCGGCAGCCGAGTGGCCCTGGCCAGGTCTCTGGCCCGCGTCCCCTCTGGAACTGGGGTGGGGACAGCAAGTGGTTCACAGCTGTGGCTCCAGGCACCGCCCAGGGTGAGATCCAGGGTTAGGGCGGTGAGGGCACAGGCCCAGCTCAGTGGCCATGGGCAGCACCTCCCGGTCCTGGCTCCTCTCTGGGAAGTGTACTAATGTGACGCGCTCACAGGACGCCAAGACAGACCAGGTGCACAAAGCAGGGGCAGCAGATGATCAGGGTGACAGCTCGGCAGCGACCGGGGATCTGCACATGTGTGTGGTCTTTGGTTCAGCACGCGCCCTCAGCGTCCTCAGCGGCTCTGCCCGGCTGGCTCAGCTGTGAGCACCATGGAGATGGAGATGCAGTCAGAGCTGTGAGCGCCCTGCTGGGGAGACCCATGCCACACACACTCACACTGACACACCACACACCCACACACACTCACACCGCTCACATAAACCACACACACTCACACAGCACACACACCCACTCACACACCACCTACACACCACACACTCACACCACTCACACACACCACACACACTCACACCACTCACACACACCACACACACTCACACAGCACACACACCCACTCACACACCACCTACACACCACACACACTCACACCACTCACACACCA
>NW_004955420.1:29580186-29581612 GCF_000276665.1 Chinchilla lanigera | reverse complement strand
ACACACCACACACACTCACACCACTCACACACATCACACACCTTCACACACCACACACACGCTCACATCACACACACTCATGCACTCACAACATACACCACTCACAGCATACATCACACACTTGTGGTCACGCTCATGCACTCACAACATCGCATACTCATACACAACACGCATCACACACTCACACACACACTCATGCATGGTCACTCCCACTGATGCACACTCAAAAGCACTCAAACTGTTACAGTCACACTTGCACACTCACATTCACACACACCACACACTCACATTCACATACGCACTCATGTGCATGCTCACACACTCATACGCATTCACGAACTCACATCACACAGTCACACCCACACTAACATGGCACACGAGCACACACTCGCGCACTCACACATGACTCTTGCCGTCTCCGCGGCCGTGGCATGCCCTTCAGGTGGCCTCCTGTCCTCTGCCCCCCTCTGCCCTTCGTGGCCGTGTGGTCTCCAGCACCCGCCGTGCCCTTCCTACAGGGGCTTCTCCATACGTGGCAGCAGTGTCTGTGGCCAGGCCGTGTAAATGCCAGGTGGGGCGGGGTCAAAACGCTGTTCCGCTGGTGCCCCCTCTGCCTAGTGCTCATGTCTGAAGAGCCCACCCCTTCCTGATTCCTTGGCGCACCCATAGCCTGGACCCAAGGCTTGGACAGACTCCCCTGTGTCTGGCATGGGGGGTTAATGCAGGGGACTCCGAAGCCCAGGGTGGACGGGCGTGAGAAGGGTTGGACTCACGGGCTGCGGGCAGCAGAGCTTGACACAGTCCTGACAGAGACACTGGAGGATGCGGACACGCAGCTGGGAATCCAGGCGAGGACCCCACTCACTGTCACCCCCTGGTGGAGGGCTGTCCTGCCCAGAGCGTGGGAAGGAGGAGGGGGGACGCTGACCTGGGGCTGGGCCTCCCCAGGGTCCCTAGAGACCCCCAGGGCACCAGCCCCAGCCCCATCCTGGGGCGCCAGGAAGCTGGCTGCACCCTCCAGTCTCAGGACCCAGAATGGGGCCTCCCTCTGCCTGCCCAGGTGACTCCCCCATAGAAAGAGGCTCATGGAGTCCCAGCTGTCATCCCCAAGTACAAAGCATAAACTTTCGTTCCCCCACCCCGTGCCCCCGTGCAAAGCGTAAGCTCTCATTTCCCCACTCCATGCAAAGCATAAGTTCCCCCCCCCGTGCAAAGCATCAGCTCTCCCCCCCATGCAAAGCATAAGCTCTGCCCCTCCATGCAAAGCATAAGCTCTCCTCCCCCCCGTGCAAAGCATAAGCTCTCCTCCCCGTGCAAAGCATAAGCTGTCCTCCCACACCCCCATGCAAAGCATAAGCTCTCCTCCCCGTGCAAAGCATAAGGTCTCCTCCCCCACCCCTGTGCAAAGCATAAGCTCTCCCCCCCC
>NW_004955420.1:29571343-29580071 GCF_000276665.1 Chinchilla lanigera | reverse complement strand
CCCCCCCTGTGCAAAGCATAAGCTCCCCCTCCCCATGCAAAGCATAAGGTCTCCTCCCCGACCCCTGTGCAAAGCATAAGCTCTCCCCCCCATCATGCAAAGCATAAGCTCTCCCCCCATGCAAAGCATAAGCTCTCCTCCCCACCCCTGTGCAAAGCATAAGCTCTCCTCCCCAACCCCCGTGCAAAGCATAAGCTCTCCCCGCCAGTGCAAAACTTAAGCTCCCCCTCCCCGTGCAAAGCGTAAGCTCTCCTCCCCCATGCAAAGCATCTGCCTGGCAGTGCCCTTCCTAGCACTGCTGTGCGTGGTGGTTCTTCCATCTCTTGCTAAAAGTGTTTTGCATTTCTCAATCCTTTATTCATTTACTGATTTTTTAAAGTGTGATCTTCAACTTACAAAATACCTTTTTAAGTTTTGATTGAAATTCCTCCAACTGTGCATCTGTTTGGGAACACACCTGTATAACGCTGAGGCTTTTCACTCAGGAACATGGTACTTAGCTCCAGGTATTCACTTCAGTAGAGTTTTACAGATTTCCTCCAAAGCCATTATGCTCTTCTTGCTAAGTAGGTTTTAATTACGGTGTCCACTTTGTTGATACAGACGATGGGATTTTTATCTTTCCACCGGCGTGTGCATCGCTGCTGATTTCACGTTCATATTTCATCACTGCGCGCCCTAACTCGCGTGTGAGCCCGTCTTTCGGGCGATCTCTCGGCGGGTCCAGGGGGGCGGCGAGGCTGTCTGCAGTTCATGACACTGCGTCTGCTTCTTGCCATCCCTCGTGCTCCTTCGCCTTGCTCGTCTTCTTGCACCGGCACCGACCTGCACGACGCCGTGAAGGGCGGTGGCGGCCAGCACCCTGTCCTAGGTGCCCGGCTCCCAGCGCTCAGCACTAAGCACAGTGCTGGCTTCCGGGGTGAGTTAAGTCAGGAGCAAAAGTTCATTCTTTGGCATCTGTTGAGAGGCAGTCACACTAAAAACTTCACTTATGTCTTAATGTTGTAAATTATATTAGTATATTCTTAGTTTTTAAATCATCCTTTCACTTTGGTCGTAAGTTTGAATTGATTAAGACTTCTGTAGAAACGGTGCTCCACTTCTTGGTTTCCATTTTCCGCTGTCTCGTTCAGCTTGGGGTCGGGTCACCCTGCTGACCGGGCACGGAGCCTCTATTTTGTGTAATTTGCTGGAAAACTTCATATGACATAACAACTGTCTACAAATTGGAGAGAACACACCTAGAAAGTCATTCATGCTGGCTGCCTCTTGTAGGGACAGATCTTTGAGCTTTTGGCAATCTCCACCTTAGTTATTAAACTATGTAGAATTTGTAATTCTTCTTAAATGCTCCTTGATAATTTATAGTTTTGTAGAAAATCATCCATTTCATCTATATTTTCAAGTTAATTGGCAATATTATACTTAATATTCTCATTGTGGTTTTTTAAATTCTTTTACACTCCAGTTAAATGTTCTCCCCATTTATAATGTTAGGGTCTTTCTCTCTCTCTCCCTCTCTCTGTCTTTCTTTCTCCTTGCTTAGACTTATCAGTCTCATTATTTTTCTGGTTTTTTCAAAGAGTAGCTTTTAGTTTTACTCATTAATCCTAGGGATTTTTTGTTTGTTTCTTAGTTTACTGATTTTTGCTTTTATACTTATTAATACCTTCTTTTTACTTTTTGTTTCCATATATTTTCTGATATATTCTAATACAGTGGTACCTCAGTGCACGAACTTAATTCGTTCCACAATTCCAGAAAAGATGGCAACATTTGTGTTCACATGAGAAAGATAGTCACAGTCATGCTTGTCACCCAAGGCAAAGTTTGCAAACAAAAACAAAATTTTGCCAATTGCTTCTGCTTGTGAACCAATTGTTCACAAACAAGAGCGTGCATGAACCAAGGTACCACTGTATATTAAATATGTCATAGTATCAAACAGGAGTTTTCCCTTGAAATTTTTTTTAATCCATGGGCAGTTATTTTTTTAATCCAAGAGCTAGTTTTTTAAGTGGTGGATCATGTGCAGTGCTCTTTTTGATCTAATTAATAGTCTTATTGAAAGGTGGGTGTCATTTTGCTTTTGTTTTGGTTTGGTTCTGTCACTAACTCTTTGTACGCATCAGGAAGAATGGTCACGCTTTACCTGAATTAACTGCTGGGAATCTGTGGAGATTTCCTTCTGGACCTGCTCAATGGGCAGATCTGCGAATGCTTCCTGCGGGTTCTCTGTTTACTGGGGATAGAACCCCAGGTGTGCTGCTCCCAGCCTCAAGACGTATGAGGTACTGCTCGTGAACTTCCGGTTCACTTGCCTGTCTGTCCTTCGCTTCCCTGGTTCTGCCCTTGTTCACTGCAGCTCTCATCCTTGGGGGTTCTCTTAATCCCCCCTTGGAGTCTGGCTGACCTTCGTGAGCACCCGAGGACAGGGACATCCACACCACGACCCTGTCACTTCCCTTTCCACCAGATGCGTCCCTTGATGGCTGTGATGGGTGGAGAAAGGCTGAGCGGAGCAGACGTCCTTCCCACAGTCTCTGCTCATCTAGGACCCTGAGGAGGTGGAGAAAGTTACGATGGACCTCTGGGAAAAACACTGCAGTGCTTTTACTATTAGCAAAATATATGAGTTTTACTAACAGCCAGGATCCTCTGTCTGACCGTTAGTGGTTTACTAACCAGCCTGCTCCTCCAGATCCCAGCTCTGGACACGAGCCCCTGTGTGGTCTGTAGTGACAGGTGCTGGTGCACAGTGTGTCCCCGACACAGATCCCACAGGCGGGACGCAGTCCTGGTCAGAACCCCTCAACCAGCACTGCAGGAGTCAACTGCCTTCTGCGTTTAACGCTGAAGAGGGGCCTGAGACGATCTGATCTTTCCTTTCCGCCGTGTTCTCGGCTTCTCCTAGGTGCTCGTCAGATCTGCTGTGTTTCTTGAAAGCAGACCTGTCCGTGGAAGGGTAGGTGCTTACTCACCCTGCTGCACTCAGTGTGGTGGGCGTTTCTCTGCGCATTTGGGTGTTTTTTTAAATCAGGAACCCGTCCTTCTATTGTTCTGGCGATCAGCTCTCCCAGACCACCCGGAACCGCATGCTGGATCTCTCCTGTTCTATTCCTTCATCTTCCAGGAGGCCTTCCTGACTTTGTCAGTTCTGCTGTCACTGTCTGCAGCTGCAGCTCCAAGCCCACTGCTGGGTGTTCAGTTCTTCTGCGCTGTCTTCCCATCCTGTCTTGTCTTTCAGTCTTCTGGTCTAAGTGCCCGCCCCTTCTCACTTTCCCCACCTCCCCCGGGAAACATTCTTACTCCCTCCAGGACATAAAACCACTGGTTTACTCACGATCAGACAGAGGATCCTGGCTGCTAGTAAAATTCACATATTTTTCTAGCAGTGGAAGTATTGCAGTGTTTCCCCAAGACCACTTTTAGCGGTCTGTGAGTGAGGCCTTGCTGTCCCCACACCGAGCTTTGCCTGTGTCTACCATATGCAGACCTTCCCACGCTGAGCCGCAGTAAGCTCTGTCCCAGTCTTACTGTCTGGCTGTCTCTGAACCTGGCCATGATGCTGCGTAGGTGTGGAACGAAGGGACAGATGGTAGAGACACCGAACACCCAGCCCTTCTCGCCCTGGCTGTTCGGTGCTGGGGGTGAGCATTTGTCTTTCTGGACCAAGGCTTGAGGCTGAGCAGAGGAGGGGCCGCACTTCTGCGCACTCTGAAGGCAGAAAGGGTGACTACGAAGCGTATCTCTCAGCCCCCTCCTGTGGCCTTGGGCGGAGTGAAGACTTCTTCCTTCCTTGCCTGGCAACCGGCTGACGCCTGCTGCTCCTTAAGTTGTGCCTGTTCACCCTTTTCTGCCGCTGCACAGTGTTGGCAGGAAATCTGGGGTGCTCAGTGAGAGTTTGCAGGCGCGACGCCTCTGCCTGACCTAGACACCAGGGCCGACCACAGGAGCTGCGGTGCCGGCTCCCCCACATGTCGTCTTCCGTGGTGCTCGTTATCCAAACTCACTTCTCCGGGAAAGTCACCCCAAGCCGGCACTGCAGGGCCTGATTGTTCCCTAAAATGCACTAAGTATCTTGCCACGGTGAGGAGCTCCTAGTTCTGTGTAATTCATCACCTATAAACATTCCTTTATTTAATATGCATGTGCCTTGCCCCAGAAATAATTTGAAGTGGTTAACATCAATATAAATGGAACAAATAAAAGTAAAATGTAATGATGAAAAAATAGGACAAAGGTAATAAAAAAAAGAAAAAAACAGTAAGAAAGATAAGCTGAGGCCAGCAGTAATGCATGTGCACAAAGCAGATGCGGAGAGGTCCTGATCACAGGCTGGAGATCGCCGAACTTCTCCCCGAGTTTTCAGAAGGCCAGAGAAGAGTGAATGAGCAGTGTCCTGAGTCAAGGAAATTAGGACAGAACGGAATCCTGTTCCTCGAGGGTGCTGCTCCGGGCGCGGAGATCCAGGAGGAATTCAGCCTGTGGGCCCGTGCTGGTGCACTTTCTGTACTGTGATGACAAACCTCAGACCACCAGATCAGAGGGGAGGATTTGTTGTGGCTCTCGGTCTCAGCGTGTCGGTCCGTGGTTGGCCGATGCTGTCAGGCAGGGGTGAGGCGGCGTATCATGGGGGCGGGGGCTGCGGCAGAGAAAGGTGTTCACCTCACAGTGGCCGGAAGGGGCCGGTCTCCCCACATGCCCCTCTTGGTGCCGCCAAGACCTGACTTCCTTCTACGAGCCCTTGCCTGCTAAAGGTCCACAGCAGCCTGCACTCCACGCGCCTTTGGGAGCATTCGAGGTCCAAACCATGCAGGATCCTTTCGGGGAGGCCACGGGGCACAGCAGCTCCCTATAAACTGCTCTGCAGGACACCTGCTTCCGGGGCTGCTTCTTCCAGTCACTCAGCACCCCACACAGTTCAGTCAAGTGAGGCTACACCAGCTCCCACACCTTCGCCACTCCAGGAGTAAGTCTGGGGACAGTACAGGAGTGGGTGTCCGCTCCTGAGCTGTAGCTCTGAATCCCAGGGGGTCACTTTGACCAGTGCTGGAGTTGGCAGTAAGCTGAGGTGGGGGTCAGAGTAAATGGTGAGCCACCCGTACAGCACACAACCCTGCAGCAGGTGAGAGAACGTCCCCACATAGGGCCTTGAAGGCGCCTCAGCATGGTACTTGAATTTCCTCCAGCACACAGACCACAGGGGTCCTTCCCCTCCACCACTGACTTCAGATCTGTGTAGGGCTGGGGCCTTTCTTCGGTGGCAGTGAGAAGAAGATGGTGACAACATGGTGAACAGCAGAGCTGCTCTGACCTCTGACCAGGCAGGGCTGAGCTCTCCCAGGCTCATCCTGCCATTTCTAGGCAGCCAAATTCACGTCACGCCCTGGACCAGATGCGAGCAGGTGTGGCGGGCCAGACCTCGGCACGGTGTATCTAGGGCGCACCTTCCCAGGCGAAGCGGCACGGAGGATGTGTCTGGAAAACCAGCGCTCACAGTGTGCCAGTGCTTTGTGAACACACATATCATGGTCCTGTGAGAACCTGAGACGGACGCAGGTCTGCTCCCGGCAGGAACACGGCAATAGAATTGCACACGGGTGTCACGGGGCCTTGGGGCCTTGCTGTGGGATTTTCAACAAGGAGTTTGTTGCACATTAAGAATCAGCCAAAATTATGACTTTTGTGAAGCTATAGTTCAATTCTTTGGGTTTTCTCCTGGACAGTCGTTAAGTCTCAGGGTTAGCTACCAACCAAAGCTTTTTCTTACATGTACCACTCTTGAAGATGCTGTGTCCTATGTTCTGTATGGCAGGGCCTGAGACAGCTCTCTGGGCCACAGGACGAGGGTGGAAGGCTTGGCTGGGTTGCCACAATGCCGTTGGGAAACCTCCCTGCAGTTCCGGCCTGTGTTAGTAGGGGCTCTGCACCTGGGCTCATGGCCCCAAAATCTGAGGCCCATGGAGCTTGATCCACACCCACTCACAGTCCCAAGTTGAGGAAAACACAGACAGAACCTACTGCAGATACTTTGCTTCTCACAGATGTAGGTTATGTCCAGAGCAAGGCATTCACCTATTAAATAAGGAAATGTTTACCATGTGGTCATAGGAAGATGACTGTGTTTTAAATCTGCTTATTCCTCATGTAAACACCGACCTCAAAATCCCATGCTGAGCATTTCCTGAGTATTTTGTAGGAAACGGTTGTAATTGTGCCCAGGCTCAAGTGAGGGTTTGTTTGCCTTTAAAACCAATTATGATGCAAAGGACTCAGCAAACGGCAGGACTCCACAGCACAGCAACTGGTCTGTCATAAGGGCTGCCGTGATAACAGAAGCTCGCAGATGCCAGCCTCTCCCACCTCCATGGGCTGACGGTGGTGGCGGCTGTCGTGCATGCACATCACGCTTCCAAAGACCAGCCTTCCTGCTCCACACCGCCTCCTGGGGTGCTGAATGCATGCTCACTTCTCTCCAACCCCAGGTGGGGTCGCCCATCTCCCCTGGGCTGAGCTGACCGGGGTTTGCTGTGTGTTCTTGTGCCTGTCCGCCTGTTAGAGTGGCCGGAAATTCACCAGCACACAGCTGGAGAGCGAATACCTCTAGGTGCATACGTGGAGAGCACAGCAGCCTTTACCTCCAGGTGCCAGAGAAGGAGGCCCCCAGCCCCCAGGTCCTCAGCGACAGACAAGCCGGCCATGCTGTCTGGATGCCAGGCCCAGGGATTCACAAGTCCTGTGCTAGGTGCATTGCTGCTAGATGGCGCCAGTGCTGTCTAACCAGCGAGCCAGGCCCCGCTCTGAAATCCACTAAAATAAAGTAAACGCCGGTGCAGAAACCCCGACACTTAGCTCAGGTTGAGGATGTATCATCATCAGGACTGGGAGGGCCACCGGGACCTAGGATGGAGTCAACACAGGTTGGCACATGACCACCGAAAGGGACATCTTGGGTGGGCTCCTTTTCCAAAGGTAGAGAAAGCTCTGATTCGCCCCACCTCCCAAAACTCCAGGCAGGAGAGACAGGGCAGGCCTGGGAGCTCAGCCTTGAAGACACGGACGTTGGCCCCTCTACACTCGGAGAATTCCAGGAGGGAGAGGACAAGGCTGAGGGAGAACTGCTGTAAAGTTGGCAGGATGGCCGGGGCACACATGGGCCCGGTAACTGCAGTCTCCTCGGGAAATCCGAGCGTGCGCACCTGCAGAGAGACTTCCAGAAGAGCTGGCTTCCCAGTGCTTCAAGCATCATGCTGTGAGTGGGAGCTCAGCCCTGGCCTCCGCGCCCTCTCCCAGCTTCCTGCTTGCACTGTTCCTTCTAGTGAGCAGCGTGGCCCTGGCCTTGGATCCTGCAGAGCAGCTTCAGGCACCTGAGCCTCGCGGGTCCTGCTGCACCCTCATCGAGGACACCCCTGCCTGTGAAGCTGCCTGACAGCCCCCCTTCCCTTGAGCTGTCCCCACACCCCGGCGGGGACCCCTCCTCCCCCTCCAGTGGGCTGCAGGTCACTTCCAGGCCCCATCATGGGTCCCCTCAGGACCAGAGAAGGAGATGCTTCCCGTGGGCCTTTTTATTAACCTGATTTTTAAAATTTCTGTTTCACACATTTCCTTCTAATCACCCTTGTACAGACCTCTGCCTTCGGAGCTCACGCGATTATAGACGGTACTGAGTAGGCCTCAGCACAGGCATCTGACAGAGCAAGCGGCCCGGCGCCACCCCCTCAGGACAGGGAGGCGGCTGGCTGTGGCGAGGTCCCTGCAGCTGGGCCACAGCTGGGTGGCAGGGGACAGGGCCACAGGGGGGCAAGGCCCCTCTTCTGGTCCTCCCTTGCCTGTGTCATCCCTGATATTTGCACGTCAGTGCCGGGGCCTGAGAAGGTCCGCCCAGGCAGGCAGCAAGACTCCCAGGCCGCATTCACGACCCGCGCCACTGTGGTCAGAGCCTGCCGCTCTGGTCTCCTCCCAGTTCATCTGGAGGTATCTGACAATCAGGGGTGTTCTGTCGCTTTTCTTCCCTTTGCCAAGGTGAAAGTCCTGAGTTCTCAGCGGTGCGCAGTGAAAGCGAAGGCAGTGAGGACTTTCTCCGCGTCCTCCCTCTGCGGGGCCTTGCCGGGGCCCACGGCCGCCACCCTCTCCCCACAGGGCACCGTCTTCCCTGCTTCCTCATTCCACGTAGTTCCAGGAGAGCTCAGGAGGTCCTGAGGTGCTGCCCAGCTGGGAGCCCAGTGAGGGGCCCATGGGTGAGAAGCTTGAAGGGGTCCAGCACTTCTCTGGGTACAGAGAACCCCCAGCTAAGTGCTAGCCGCAGGCATCTAGGAGAGCAGGAGTGAGAGTCCCCCGAGGGCACTCCCCTCAGGAAAGAGCGCCGCACCTCCGGGCCACGGGTCCCCCAGGCTGACCCGCAGCCCACATTAACGGGGTCCTCATTCGTGTTCTGGCGTTCCCTCAGGTGCCCAGTGACTTATCGGAGACGGACCTTAGCAACGAGGCTGCAGACTCCCGGACCAGCGTGGACACGGCCGAGGAGACACGGAGGAGCCGGCTGTATGAGTTAGCCATGAAGATGAGCGAGAAGGAGACGTCTTCTGGGGAGGACCCCGAGTCTGAGCCCAAGACAGGGCCGGGGCACCAGAAGGAGGGCCTGTCTCCGGGGGACACGCAGAGCGTCCAGGACGAGCTGAGGAAGGTAAGGGCGCCGGGCGGGGGCTCTGCGTGCACAGGAGCGGGG
>NW_004955420.1:29562063-29571243 GCF_000276665.1 Chinchilla lanigera | reverse complement strand
CGAGCTCCCAGATGCACCTGGCCAGCGAGCCCGGAGCGCCTCCTCCGTCCCGACGCCCCAGCGCCTGTCTCCCGCCCTCCACCGTCGCCCTTGCTCGGCGGTCTCCCTTCAGTGTGGGTTTCCCACCGCCCCTGCGAACGTCACCGGGGCCGGGCTGGGTCACCAGCCCTTGGGTTTCCCCCCTCCAACCCCCGCGGACGTTGCCCGGGCTGGGCTGGGTCGCCAGCCCTCGGGGATGCAGTGCCCTGGCACAGAGCCTCGAAGCTGAGCATCGCTGCCATCTTCACATTCCCGTCAGTTTGCTTTAGCCTCAGTCCTTTCTCACAAGCCATGTAGGAATCCCAGGGTCTCACACAGATTGATGCTTCTGTTCTTGGGGTCCCCAGAGCCCCCATTGAATCTCTAGTCTCTTGTGCCTCCCCGCAACAGACCTGAGTTGTAAGCGCAGAACACAGCGCCACGCTCGGGCCAGCAGGCTTCCGGGGCTCGCCTTGGGGCCCGGGCTCCTGGAGTGCACTTGTGCAGGCCTCCCGAGGACCAGGCAGCAGGGCGTGGAGTGTTTGCAGAGTGGCTCCTTGGGGGCCGAGCTTTGTGTGCGTCTGTCAGCTCATGAAGTCCCTGAGTCGGAGCAGCCAGCCCTGCAGATGCAGGGACAAGCTCTCAGAGCCGCTGCAGTGCCCACCGAGGCCTCGGCCCCGGTTCCTCAGGTCATTGCTTCCTCCTTGGCAAGAAGCTCCCCTTCCTCTTCAGTAGCTCAGCCTGGCTGCGTTCAGTGCAGAGGGTCCCGCTGGCCTTTGGACCTGCTGCCCACAGAGGACGCCCACCCTTCCCCTGCCGTGGGCGAGCCCTGCGTGTGCTGGGGCGGCGCTGTGACCCATCCGCAGCGTTGCAGTGTCTGTCACACTCGCGCTGCATTCGCACGCTGTCACTGAGCACAGGCGCTGACTGGAGACCTCATGGCCATCCAGTAGGGGCTCTGTGTCCTCTGCCTGTGCTGCCCGCCTGCCCCAAGCTCCACTCCCAGGAGCATCTTAGCATGCCAGGCCCGGCCCTCATTCCCGGCTTCTGCAGTCTCCAGGTAGAATGGGGGCCGGGAAGAGGAGACCCCGCACCGCGTGGCCCTCACTGGCAGGAAGCCTAGAGATGTCTTTACTTGGACTCCTAACCGGGTCTGCCTCTCACATCCCAAGTCTTGCCCCCAAGTTTGCTCTAAAGCCATAAATACTTGATCAGACATCACCCATGCATACAAAGAAGGACAGTCAGTGTACTTCTCCCTTTGGAGGGGCAACACGGGAGGGGAGACAGAAATGCAAGTTTAGCCAGGCATGGTGGCACACGCCTGTAATCCCAGCACTCGGGAGGCTGAGGCAGGAGGATCGTTGTGAGTTTGAGACCAGCCTGGGCTACACAGTGAGCTCAAGGCCAGTCTGAACTGCAGAGCGAGACCCTGTCTCAAAAAGACCAAAAAAAAAAAAAAATTGCAAGTTTACTTCCTGAATGTTATTTAAAGCTGAATAAGGGACAGAGGTAGGTTTAGGGTTAGACTTGGTGTGAAACACAAGGGTGCGGTTTGCAGACTGCAGAGCTGACGTCAGAACTCACTGCCTTAACTGAGGCTGAGCACCGTCACTGCCCCCGCCCGCCACCCCAGGCCTTGGTGTCCCCTGTGCCCCGGGCGCTCCCCAGCCCTGCCCGTCCTTCCGAGCCGCCCTGCAGGCAGGTGCTGGCCCGTGGCGCCTGGACCGCCCAGATCTGCCTGTGGTCTCCGAGTTCCCGGAACCCAGGCTGGGTTTTGCGGTTGATGGGATGGGCACAGCTGGGCCTGGTGCGTGGATGGCTCGGTGCCTGCTGCCTGTTAGGCTGAATCTGACAGTGCTGCCCAGCCGCTCTCCACGAGGCACGAAGACTGGTGTCATTTGCCCAGCACTGCAGTGTTCACATCCCACGCACACTCATCCTTCTGCCCCAAATATACAAATTAACTTCGACACAGAAGATGACTCCTCCTTCAGCAGGGGTCTGGCATCATCACCAGTGGATGCAACAGGACAGGGGGAACAATCACAAAAGAGAAATGCATTAGCAGAGCTTCCCTATATACGTGCAACCAGCTCTCTGAAAACAAAGGAAAAGTCTCACTTGCAATAGTAGCAAAATGCTCAGCAGTATTGCTAAACATTCCTCACCCAATGCAGCAGTCCCTCCCCCGAGTGTGTTCCAGTGAAAAGCGAAGACTGTGTCCACACACACAGCACACACACAGCAGGGAGGACCTACACCAGCTTGTTTATCGCCACCACTGGGAGCCCCGAAGTGTCTGTCAGCCGGTGAGTGGACCCCCCATGACACGCAACGGAGCCCTGCCTGCGATTCAGAGGAGTGGACAGCTTAGAGAGACAATGTCAGCAACCCTTGCGAGGGTGATGCTGAGAGAATCCATCACCAATTTACATGGCTTCCTGGAAGAGGCGAAACTGCAGGGACGAGAAACAGCAGTGTTTGCAAGAGTGCAGGGTGAGTGGAAGGTGGACAGAAAGAAACGAAGGGAATGTTTTTGGGTGGTGGAAATATTCGATTCAGTAACTACACAGCTGTACGCACTTGTCGAAACTCACAGATTTATGTCCCCTCAAGGGCGAATGCTGCTGTGTATAACACACGTACACACATTCACGGACACAGGTGGAGGCCTGGAGTGACCTAGCTCAAAATGTGCAAGACTCGTGAGTACAGGTCACAACCTCGCTCAGGGCCATATAGACTGAGCTGGTGTGGAAACGCTCTGTGTCGGCGGAGCTGCAGACTCACAGACATTTTGCCCCCCTGGGTGTGGATTTTAAGAGGACGAGCTTAGTTTTGAAACTTAATGAAGTTTCTGTAAAGTTCCTCTGAAGGGTGAGTGGTGAGCGCAGCCCAGAAAGCTTCCAGCACAGGCCCAGCAGCCAGGTACAGACAGGTGGAAGAAGCCCGGCGGGAGATGGAGAAGGGGATGCGAGTGGCCGGGACGTCACGCAGGTGGGTGGCACGGGCAGCGGGAGCACCGGACAGCGTGCCTGTGTCGCACAGCTGGGCACCGCACCCACCCTGGGAGGAACGGAGGCAGAGCCGGCGTCACACCACACCCAAGGTGCTTCCACGCAGGGCTCACAGCGCTGAGTGAAAAGCTGGGCAGTTGCTGGAACCGGGAGGATCAGGGAGGCCGAGACCTGAGGCCCGCTGTGCACTGCCACGCGGAGGTCAAGACCCCGGAGTCGGCAAAGCCCACGAGACCAACAAGGAAACGCTGGTCGAGGAGAAGGGGCTGGGGGCAGAGCGCACAGGTCAAGAGGGGCCCCGCAGGCAGGGGCAGTGCGCACGAGGGCAGGCACATGCCGCGCACAGCGCACACTGCACAGGTGCCACACACGGCACACTCACACACACATTACACACGCCTCACACGGCACACATGTATCACACATAGACCATGCACGTGCACATGACACACGCATCACACATACATACACATTACACCCAGCACACATAGCACACACTGCACACAAGGCACACGGCCGCGGGTAATGGCGGCTCCTGGCCTGCTGGGAACCCAGAGCCACCGCGGGGTCAGGGCGCAGCCTGTGGTCAGTGTCTGCACTTCCCTGGCTTCCCCTGGGAAACGGGCGCAGCTCCAGGCTCTGGGTTTCTTTCTCCCATGGGAAGCACTGGCTGTCCTGAGAGTGGGGGTCCTCAGACCTGCGGAGGTGGGGAGTGGGAGAGCAGTGGGTGGAGCTGCACCCCCCGCAGATGTAAAGTTGGAAGTGGAGGTCTGTGTGTGCTGTGCTTGTTGTCGCCCTATCGTGTGTGTGTGTCTCCTCCCTCAACTAAGAGGCAAGTCTGTCTTCTGAAAGTGAGGGAAGAACAGCATTGGAGCTTCGGGACTATAGACAGGCTTGAAATAGCTGTTGCCTCGAATATGGTAGAAACAAAGTGACGAGAGGGCCGTGGCGATGCATCGCTATAGTCCTAGCGCTCTTGGAGGCGGGAGGATAACAAGTTGGAGCTCAGCCTGGGCAACTCAGTGACGTAGTGAGACCCTGTCTCAAAAATCATAAAAGGGCTGGGGATCCAGCTCAGTGTGAAGTCCCTGGGTTCAATCCTTAGTATTGCAAACAAGCAAACAAAAGAAACAGGAAGAGCCCCAGGCACACAACTCCTGATGTAAGGAGATTGTAACAGAGTGAGGCAACTTCGAACACAAGTAAGTGCAAAATAAAAATCCACCGATTCCAAGGATCCGCCCCTTCCTAGCAGGCCCATTCAGGACCACAGCCTTGGACACAGCTACACTGCCAGACCCAAGGGCTCTGGGATTCATACCAGGGCGCGCTTTCCAGAGGCTGCTGGTTTAGCCGTTACTTTCCTGTGAGCTCCGATTTGCATCTGAATCTGAAACCAGATTGGGAAGATGGAGAGAGAAAGTGGAAACTAATTCCATCCATAATAAGAGCAAAGATGTAAAGTTAAAACTTGACAAGAAAACTGCAGATCTCCAAGAAGTGTAGCAGCTCGCTGGAGGGAAACTGCACAAGGATGAACGTTTCCCCAGTTAGGTTAGAAGCTTAATGTCATTCAGACCAAAACTCCAGGCAGGCTCTTTTCAAAATATTCTAACAATCAAAATGATGTGACAGAGGAAACAGTCAAAAATAGTTTAGAGTTTTTACAAAAAAGGCGTGAAGAAGACGCACATGTTAAGACACCACCTTATGCCTTAAAGACCCTGGGGATTAAATCGGTGAGGTGCTGATACAGGACGTCAGGAGCTCATCCATAGGCACAGCCTGCAGTGTATTAAATGTGACTCACGATTTACTTCGCGATTCCTACTCACAGCCCCCGGGCAGTTAGGGGATGGTGGGATTTTAGTAAAGGTGTGGGGCGATCCTCCACCTGTCCTCTGGGAGTGGGGAGGGCCGGGGTGAGAAGGGACCCTCCATCTCACTCCATGCAGGGCTGAGCCTACCCTGCTGCTTCACAAGCCCTGCGATGAGGACTGAGAGGATACTGGGGAGGCAGCACCTTCCCTGGTGAGGGCCGGGCGTGAGCAGAGTTTGAATTCCTTCTCTTTCACCGTTCATGGTTCACCATTTGTCCCACACAAACCTGGGTGTCCTGGGACCTGAGACCCAAGCACAGCAAGGAAGCCAGGGCAAGGCGCCTGGCAGGGCCCGAGGAGGAAATGACCCTGACAGCCCCAGGACCCCGGGTGGCCAAGGACAGAAGAAGGGCAAGGGGCGCAGGGCTGAGCGGGCCTTGGCGGACTCCTTATCCCAGAGCAAGGTGCTGGATGAGGGGAAACACCAGGACGACCTTCCCTTCACCCAGGCCCCCTGGCCACCATGGGCACCTGCTCTCACAGTGAGCACGGAAGGGATGCGGTCAGGGGCTTCTGAGGGCTGAGCGTGCAGCCACTGTGCCCTGACTTCTGCCGGCAGTGGGAAAGGTTTCTGGGGATATTGGCACCCGTGCTCTGAGGCCAGCCAGGGTACAGGAGCGGAAGATCAGCAGCCAAGCAGGGCACCCCTGCCTGCCCACACCTGCCAGGTGGCCTGCAAGGAGATAGTCCCAGAACCCTCTCTGCTACCTCACCTGCACCAGACCCTGGAGGACAGCAGGAAAGACAAGAAAGTTACCCCCGCAAGCCAGGGGAGCGCAGCCACAGGCAGCACACCCCCAGACGCTTGTGCTTTCCTCACTACTGGGAGGGAAAGTCTTGTTTCTGAGGAACAGCCTTGGCCCTTGGGACAGAGGGCAGCCGGGAACTCGACAGGGCCGTTTGCGGCCTCTGCTGGGTGCTGGTTGCCTACGTCCGGTCCCATGCCAGCTCTTTGCAGCTCGGCCTTTCCCCTCCGGCCCCCTCGCGGACGACGACGAGAGTCTGTTCGCGGAGTCTGTATTTTGACGGGCTGTGGAGACGTTGCCCAGGGCCGTCTGTTTCACGAGATCCAAAATATATTTGCACTGAATTTTTCTCGCAGACTTCTGTCAACTTCTTAGGCAGACATATGGAGTTTCTCTTCTTACTTCTTACTTCTTACTTCTTACTTTAGAAAAGGAGAGAAAGACAAAATCAGGGCGTCTGGACAGATCTACTTGCCCTGGTAGCTGGAGGAAAACGTGTCACGAAGGAAGACAGTGTCTGTCATGGGGCGGAAGAGCCCCTGGGTCCGGGTTCTCTTTGTCCCTGTGACCACCGCACTGCCCGGTCCCAGATGTCTCTGGAAGGCCAGCGGCCGACTTGTCCGTGACGCTCTGCGGCCGTTGCGTGGCCCGGTCTTTTCTTGCTGAGGGCTCCCTGCCTTGGACCGAGCTCGTGGTCATTTCCTGTTCCAGAGCCATGGAGCCTCGGGAGCTACACCTCGGAGGAGGGCCTGGCGGGATGGAGGGAGGAGCCTGGACTTGGAGACCAAAGTGTCTAGGCTTGAGTCTGGGCTCTGCATCTTCTCCGCTCCAAAGGTGGGAGGGAGAAGCCCCTGTGGTCGTGCTGGCACCAGCTGTTGCCCAGTCCCACCCCCACCCCCGCCCAGAGTCTGGCGCCAGGGCACCCAGACCTGCCTGGTTCCGTGTGTCTTGTGCCTGCCCTGCTGCAGCTCCATGGCCTCGGCATCTCTCTGTCTTCCAGACTGAACCTAGAGTCATAGGCACTACTGCCAAGGTCCGGAGGCAAAAAACAAAGACACCCTGCTCCGCCCCGCAGTCCTAAGGAGACAGCGGGGCCCACAGCAGGGATGTGGGGCACAGGCGCTGATCCACCGGCAGGGCCGGGTCTGGAGTGCTGGCTCCGAAGGGTCTGCTTTGTCCGTGAGAGTCAGGCTGGATGCAGGAGTCTTCCTAAGCTGTGGTCACTTCTTGCATATGTGCAGTACTGGGAATCGAACCCAGGGCCTCCGCACTGAACCACATCCCCAGCCCATTTTTGTTTTGAGGCAGGGGCCAGCTAAAATACTGAATTGCCCAGGCTGGCTCCAACTTGCGGTCCACCTGCCTCAGCCTCCCAGAGTGTGCGGAATACAGACGTGCGCCACCACACTCGGCTTGTCAGTCGTTTTGCTAGTGATGAGCAAGCGAAGAAGCTCAGCCTCGGCCGAGAGGGCTCCGGGCAGCTGGGCCTCGTGTCCCCACCGAGAGCTCCTGCCACCGCGCGTCGAGGGTGGGATTTCGGTTTCAGCCCCATTTGTTGGCTCGTGTGATGGATGCGGTGTCCCCAAGGGCTGTGGCACAGGCCGAGCCCTACGAGTGGACACCCGGGCTCCCCGAGCGGCCAGTCAGGACTGCATGTCCCAGCACACCCGCAGTGGGCGGCACCGAAGTTCAGGCTCTGCCTGTCAGACCCGGCGGCGCACACTCAGCGTTTTCAGAGGATCGTGCCTGCGGACCCCTGACAAAGTTGTTTGACCTGTGTCCCTCTGATCACTTGAAGGCTGGACTTTGTTTCTCGGGTTTAGCAGCCTTTTGAATTCCGTCGTCCAGGTCCTGCGGCCACTGTCTCTGAGGCCAGCCGTCAGTTTAGGCCTCCCCTTCTGCTGCCGGTGCTCACACCTCTGCGGCCTCAGAACTCCCTCCAACCCCCTCATCACTCCGGTCTGCCCCCCGCACCCCAGCACTGCTGGAGTGGCTCCCTGTGGGCATCCCGCTCAGCTGCAAGCCGTGAAGAGAAAGGACCCTTCAGAGTTGCATTTCTCCAGGACCACGGCTCCCTGCCGCAGCTCTGATCCACACCGACTTTTCATCTGAATCAAATGCTTCGGTGCTAGCTCTGTGTCCGGACTTCAGCTCCGGGGGAGGCTGGAGGGTGACATCTATGTAAGCCCGGCTCCTGGGAGCCTGGTGAAGAGCACTGGCCCCACAGGCGGGGAATGGAGTGTGGCTTCTGGCTCCAGTTTGTCAGTGGAGACCAGAACTGGAAACCAGCCAGAAGAGAGATCGTCACACACATACGACACACACGCTTGCTCATATGCACACACGCACCTTAGGCGACCACTGTCCTCAGCGCTCCCCGCCAGTCCCTGTGTGCTGGGGCCCAGGTGGGGCCGTGGCCTCTCCTCTCCCCCGCAGCCAGGGACCCCACTACTGTGTCGCGCGGGGCAAGCCCTCAGGGCCGGGTCGGTGTGCCGTGTCCCAGCCCCGGACCTCTCCTGTCCTGGTCTCCTGCTGCCCGTGGGACTGGATGAGCAAGGCTGCCAGTGGACGGGTGGGGCGGTGGTAGCCGAGCAACCTTGTGAGTCCTGTGCCGCTTGGCCCCAGGCCCTCCCGCTGATCACCTGGCCGTGTGGGACTCCGCGTGTGCTCGCACTGTGCTTCCTCCTTGCTGTCACCTGACTTTCCCAGAGCCACTTTGTCAAGTCTTTTCTTTTCGAAAGACATGCACAGGCTCCTTGTCTGCCAAATGCTAAGTGCGTATTTTATTCACTGAGAAGGGTAACAGACCTCTGCTTCCACACAGACGATGGCTTTCTAAAGCAGATTTATAAAAGCCTCAAGTTTATCTTTATAGCTGAGTAATACTCCAATGTACAAAAATACCACATTTTTCTTATCCACTCCTCAGTTGATGGGCATTTGGGTTGTTTCCAAGATTTTGTTGTGATAAATTGTGCTGCTGTAAACATGGGTGCACATATATCACTGTGGTATGATGTTTTTAATTCTTCTGGGAAAACAACCAAAAGAGGAATAGCTAGGTTAAATGGGACCTCTAATCCTAATTTTTTGAGAAATCTCCAGACTGATTTCCAAAGTAGTTGCACCAGTCTACATTGCCACCCACAGTGGAGTAGGGTTCCTTTTCCCCACAGCCCCTCCAGCATTTGTTGTTGGTTGATTTCTTGATGACAGCCATCCTTACTGGGGTGAGATGGAAGCCCACTGTGGTTTTAATTTGCATCTCTTGAATGACCAATAATGTTGAACATTTTTTCATGTATTTATCTGCCATTTGTATACAATGGAGTATTACTCAGCTATAAAGAAAGATAAACTCAAGGCTTTTATAGGTAAATGGGTACAACTAGAGACCGTACTCATCAGTGAAATAAACCAGACCTGCACGTGTAAACACCGTATTGTCTCCTTAGGGTGAGACCCTGAGAGTAAAGAAGACTGAAGGGTACAATAGATGTTGTGAAAGGGAAAGAA
>NW_004955420.1:29515920-29561957 GCF_000276665.1 Chinchilla lanigera | reverse complement strand
CCATCTTCCTACTTTTCTGAAAGAAGAGGGATGTTATACGCACACACAAGATAGCTAAAATAATTGGATTCCTCATTTCGTTTTTGTTTTTGTTTTTCTCCAGTACTGGGAATCGAACTCACGACTTTGGGCTTGTCAGGCAGGTGCTGTGCCACTGAGCTAAATCCCCAGCCCCTGTATTCCTCATTTCTATTGGTTTACTGGAAGGAAAAGTTAGTGTCTAATTGATCAGTCTTGCATATCTATATCCACTAATCTGAGCAACTACTTTGAAGATAACAATAAGTAGTACAACAACCATTGTTGATTTTTATCATCTTGTTTTGAAATTCTGTATTGTTTTCATAGTTGTTTTGTTTTGTCTTTGTCACCTTGTTTTTGTTCTTTTCTCTTTAAAATAATAATAATAATAGAAATAAATAAAAAGCAAATAAAGCAGATTTAATCAACCAGGGCCCGACAGGCTGGAGGAGCCCTCGGGCACTGGTGCCCTCAGCCAGGACAGGCCACCCACCCAGCAGGGAGGCCCAGGTGCCCACATATGCAAGCCGGGCCAGAGCCTTTCAGACTCCCTAATTCTCCTTGAGACAAAAGCCACACAGAAGCCACTTGGAGGAACGCGTTTTGCAAAATTCCAGCTGTAGCCACAGTTAATGCTTTGGGTTCTGAGGACACGTGAGTCAGGTGGCCCTGCACAGGGCCTGTCTCCCAGCAGCTCAAACCCTGGACTCCCCAGGATCACTTTCCTGGTAAACAGAAGGCCTGAGGGCAATGTCCGGCTTCTGGCTCACGAGCCCCACGGTGGGAGAAGTACAGCTGTAGGGGACAGGAGCTGTGCGGGCCAGCGACCCTGAGCCCGGCCCCGGGCCTGGCGCTCGGTGTCCGCAGGAACTCGGGCGGCGGTGGTCCTGTGCCCGCTGCGCCTCCACCCCGGAGACCTCAGATGGTCATAGCCCTGGGCCAGGAATGCAGAGGCCACGGCACCCTGGGGTCAGGAGCTCACTCGGCCAGGAGCCCGGGCTCTTGGAGAGGGGTCTTCCTGAGGAGGCCTTCTAGGCGGGTGGTGCTGCGCATCCCTCCCTGTTCCTGGTACATTGGGGTAGGAGTCAGCCGCGTCTGTTTCCCCTGGCTGGAAGGCAAAGCTTCTGCAGAGACCACTGAGCCTCAGGGAGGCCGGGAGGGGTGAACGGCGAGGACAGGCAAGGACAAGCACAGTGTCCACTAGAGACACTGAGGACACATGGCCAGCACCCTCCCCAGCTCAGTCCTCGGCACTGAGTGTGGTGACAGAGGGGGCTCCTGGACCAGGCTCCCAGTGCCAGAGGAAGCGGCCGTGGGGACCACCGTGGCCGTGGCTGACTGCGCAGGGGGGTAGAGCACACCCAGCCCCAGGGTGGGGACAGGGAAGGACAGCTCCTGCCTGAGCGTCCTGCCCCTCAGGCCAGGAGGGACCGGCTCTCACTTTCCGCGCTTGCGTCCCCTCCGCGCCTGGTGTCTGTGCTGTGACAGTCAGGCTCCCCGTGAGCGCCGTGGTGACCGGGTTTCTGTGTCGTTGTTAATGTGCTGTTCTTGTCTTCTGTCCCCTTCTGTTGTTGGACCAAACAGAAGTTTTCTGCTGTTTCTCTCTGCAACATCTCCACAGAAGTCCTGAAAGTCATCACTGCCACGGAGGAGCTGATCGCAGAGTCCACGGGGCCCTGGGAGCTCCCGCCAGTCCCTGCTGACAGAGAGGAGCAGACGTTTCCTCTCGGGACTGACCGGGCAAGGCTGGAGGAGCAGCTGACCTCCCTGGAGGAGAACGTAAGGGGCGGATGTGGCCAGCAAGGGGGATGCTGTGGATGGCCACGAAGTGGGAGGATGTGCCTCCATGGCCACTGTAGCCAGTGTGTATTCAGAGCCCCGGAACAGCCTGGGACCAGGGTCTGAGACCAGCAGCTGAGACGTGGGCCGTTCGTAGGAGGGAGTGGGGAGGGAAGGCGGAGGGAGGAGCCAGGCAGGGTTAGGGCTAGGCTGGGAGTCTGTCCTGACCCAGGCCAGGAACTGGCCCTCCTCGGCCAGCAGGGACTTCAATGACTGTGCCGCCGAGTGTCCCCCACAGGACGCTCCCTGTAGGAAACAAGTGTAGCTGCAGCCCGGCACAGCGGTGTGCGGTAGTACAGTGACACCAGCAGTTGCACCATGCAGCCAGGGCGACTTTGCTCGGGCCCATTGTGTTGGGCACGGGGCCAGCACAAGGACCCTGCATGGGCTGAGAGCGCAGGGATGGTGAGGCTTGGCGGGTGGGAAACACTGCAAGGAGTTTCTGCTTTTGTTTTGTTTTTCTGGTACTGGGAACCAAACTCACGACCTTGCACTTGCCAGGCAGGCACTGTGCCGCTGAACTAAATCCCCAGCCCCTACTGCAAGGAGTAAACACCAGGGTGGGGAAACCGTCGGAGGGGTCTGGCCACACAAACCCAGCAGGGCGGGTGCTGAGGAGCTGGCTCTGCGCACAGCTCGGGAGCAGGGCAGGCGGAGCCCAGCAGATCCGGAGGACGTCACGCGAGGACAGGGACTCTGGCTGAGCCAGCCGAGCAGAGCTCTCTGGACAGAGCGGGTTTATAAAGAAGCGTGCAGATGGGCTGGGGAAAGGCTCAGTGTTGGCTGGCAGTTAGCAAGGGTGTTTGTGGGGGCGAAGGACCTGTGAGGAGGCGGCCCGCCTCCTTCGGGGAAGGGACCAGGAGTCCACAGGACCTCAGCACCGCCCTGCGCCTGCCGTGTCCCCAAGACACCAACGAACTACCCAGCCCCCACACCCACCTCCACCAGAGAGCTACCGCCCTCCTTGCCAAGCTCCGCAGTGGTCATCCTGCTGCTCTGCCCCCATCCTAAGACCACAGGTGGACCCAGACGCTGCTGCCTCTCGCACACCGCAGCGCTAGCCCCTGCTCCCGCACCCCGGCCCAGCAAGAGGAAAACACGTACCATTACACAGCCGGGAAGTTATGTTAAGACATTATTAGGATGTGTTTGCAGTCCATGGGGCTTGCGTTCTTCTTGGGGAGCAGGTGCACGGGCATAACCCAGCCTGGCTCTCCTCTTAAGCCCCTTCCCTTCATACCCTCCCTCCCGCCACCTCTGAACCCCATCTCGCTCTTGTTGTTTTAGCCTTAGCTCGTGTTGGTGACGCAGTGTTCGCGGTCACTGAGGCCAGCAGATCCCTGTGCACGGCGCATCCTCGTTCTGCCTACTTTCCTCCTCTTGGACCCTTCCTGTCTGCAGGAGCTCTAGTTCCTTGTTTCCTTCTGTCCATGCTTATTTTGCTCTTTGTCGGTACTTTGCTTTAGTCAGATGAGAAATGCCATATGGTCATTAAGCTTGTGTGTCTGACCCGTTGACCTGTTGCACTCCACGTCATATTTTCCAGGTGCACCCGTTTTCCTTCAGAGGCCTTGAATGTACCCTTCTTTGCACCTGAGTGGGACTGCATTATGTACAGAGACCACGTTTTCTTAATCCACGCGTCTGTCGCTGGGCGTGCGGGCTCCTTCTGGGACTGGGCTTTCATGAACTGTGCTGCCGTAAACATTGGTGTGTGTGTCACTGTAGTGTGATGTCTTTAGCTCTCTGGGGAGATACCAGAAGGGGAAGGGCTGTGTCAAGTAGAATTTCTGACTTTAGCTCTCTGCTAAACCTCCAAACTGGTTTCCATAGTAGTTGCACTGGTTCACATTCCCACCAACACTGTAGGCGAGTTCCCTTTCCACTGCAACCACGCCATCAGAGGTTATTCTTTGACTTCTTGATGGATCCCCTTTCCTACTGGTGTAGGGTGGAATCTTGGTGCTGTTTTAATTGCATTTCTCTGATAGCCAGACAGACACATTGAACGTTTTTTTCATATGTTTGTTGGACATTTGTGCTTCTTCCTCTGTGAAGTGTCTGCTCATTTTAGTTGCCCATTTCTTTATTGGGTCATTTGTTTTGGGTGATCTAATTTTTTTGATCTAATTTTTTTGGGTGATCTAATTTTTTGTATACTTTAGATATTAGTCTTCTGTCTGAGGAGCAGCTAGCAAAAATTTTTTCCCATTCTGTAGAGTGTCTCTTCACTCTACTGATTGTTTCCAGTGCTTTGCAGAAGCTTTTTCATTTGCTATGAGCCAGTGTGCTGATTCTTGCTGTTAATTCTTGTGCAGTTGGGGCTCTGTTCAGAAAGTCCTTGCCTACACCTGTGACTTCAAGTGTTTTACCTTTTAGCCTTCTAGTATGTTCAGTATTTCTGTTTTAATGTTTAGATCTTTGATCCATTTTTATTTTAGTTTAGTGCATGGTGAGAGAATGGGTCCAGATTCATTCTTTACAAATAGATTCATTCTTTACAAATAGATAACAAGTAGGTTACAAAAATAGCACTATTTTTGAGCAGGCTATCTCACCTATCTTTATAGTGAAAATTTCAGTACTCTGAAAAAGGAGACTGCAGAAGACATAGAAAATAAAAAGAGATCTTGGATAGGCAGAGCCAATATTGTCAGAATGACCATATTCCCAAAACTGATCCACATATTTAATGCAATCACAATCAAAATACCAATAGCATTCTTTACAGAACAAGAGAAAACAATCCTAAAATTTGTATAGAACCAGAAGAGGCCCAGAATAGCAAAAACAATCTTAGAAAATAAGAGCAAGGCAGGAGGCATCACAATACCTGATTTTAAGCTATACAGCAAAGCTACGGTGATAAAAACAGCACGGTACTGGCACAAAAACAGACATGTGGATCAATGGAACAGAATGGAAGATGCAGAAATGGCCCCAGACACATTCAGCCACTTGATCTTCAACAAAGGGCCAAAGATTTCATTTCTTCTTTGGAAATACCTTTTGTGTAATGCTTGCACAAAATAAATACCCTGCACATGTTGGATAACTGTGTGTCACACGATCAACACTTTCTGAAACAGCGCCCTCGAGAGATGCCAGAGACGGGGCTGCCAAAAGTGGCTCTAACCCTGACCATCAGCACCCTTCGTTCCTCTTTCCCCTGGGACAAGGCGTTTGCAGCTTTTGAGATGTTTGAAAGCAAAGGGAAGGAAGGTCCAGCTGGCGCCTGCGCTTTGCCAGAATTCATGTGTCTCACTAAGTGCAGTCCAGGTGTGGTGGCACATGCTTGTAATCACAGCACTCAGGAGGCTGAGGCAGGAGGATCACTGTGCGTTCAAGGCCAGTTTGGGATACATAGTGAGTTCAAGGCTTGCCTGAACTACATAGTGAGACCCTCTCTCAAAACAAAACTAAGTGCAGGCAGGGTGGTCCAGAGTCTCCCTGCCTCGGTTGCCCCCTCCAGACTCTGCTTTTGCCCTGGGCCCCTGTGGTGCCAGCTCCTCTCCTGCCCGAGGAGGCCTTGCCAGGTTGCAGGGCCTGCAGGGCTGTCCAGGGGAGGATGGACGAGAGGAGGAAGCGGCCCGAACCTGCTCCAGAGGAGCAGGGGCCGGGCCAGTTGGCTGCTACGGAGAGTCTGCACACCTGGAAGCAAATTCTAATTAACGTGCTCACTTTTCCTCTCTTCAGTCACTTTGGTGAAGTTTATGCTCCTAGACAGAATTTGAGAGTAGTTATTTCTGTTAAAGGCCTCAGAAGTTTCTTCCTCCATTCATGGGAAAAAACCTTTTTTTCTTGGTGCTGGGGTAGAACCCAGGGTCTGCACATGCCAGCCCAAGCTCACCACAGAGGCACACTCAGCCTCAGGAAGACAAGGAACAGCAACGCCAAGACGGAGGTGACCGGGCCGAGTACGGAAAGGCCCCTTGCCCGGAGGAGGCTCGCGGTGTCAGAGGGCTCAGCTCACGGGCTGATCTCACGGCGGCGCACCGCCTCAGGGTGCACAGGAGGCAGAGAGAGGAGGGACAGGGACCACACGTCGTCCCAGGGCCACACCCCATGGGCCCCACTTCACGGGTGACTCTCCTCATGGGTTAGCACCCTTGTGACCCAGTCACTTCCCAGAGCCAGCAGCTGGCCTCGGGGAAGCCTGCAGTCCAAATCGTGGCAGCTTCCAAGCATCCACTACTGGGGGACAGGGAAGAGGCAGTTGCCCAGGATGGACCCCAAATGTAGAGGTTCCCATAAAACAGGCTGCTTTCCCCTGAGCGGATCCCAGCCCTGAGCCCCACCCAACCCGGACAGGCAGGAGGCCCCCACGAATGTGCTGGTGGACCATGACATCAGTGGACGGAGTCCTTTTTCAGAGAAGGTTAAGTGTGACCGTGGTCTTTCTGCTCTGGACTCAGACTTAAAGGTTTCGGGGAGTGCGTTTCCTCTCAACAGAGTATGACAGCGCAGAAGCTATGGCTGTGATGTCCTGACTTAGAGGCTGCGGTGGCTTCTCACGCTGAGAGCAGATGGTGCCTTTGTCCCCACCGCCGTGGGGCACAGGGGTTAAACGCCAGGGCCGGGCTGTCACCCTGCCGCCCTTCTGCTGTATGTTAGGATTTGGGGCCGAGCTCGTTTACTCTCTCACGGCAGCCCCCAGGAGCCAGGACCTGGGCGCCAGTGGGGCCCGCAGAGGCTGCGCCCGTCCCGCGCCCCCGCCCTGCCTGTCCCAAGTGACAGCCGGCTCAAGCTGCACCTCAGAGCAGCTTCTCCGTGCGCTGGGGTGCTGTGGGTGTCTAGCTGGGACCGAGGGAACTTCCTTCCTTGACTCCAGTCACAGGGCCCTGGGCACGGTGCGTGCTGCTGTCCTGAGCAGGGGCGGGGCGGGGCTGGCTCTGAAAGCGGCTCTGGTGCAGCTGGTTCTGTGCAAAGCCGCTCAGTGGGTTGGGCTGTAGGCAGCGCCGCTGTGGTGGGAAAGAGGAACCGCGCGTGACTCTGCCTCTGGACAGGGCTCCCGCGGGCCCGGACTCGGTGTGACGAGAATGCTCACCTCGAAAATCACACCTAGGCTTTCAGGGCCGCAGGAGATTAAACGCAGAACAGCCCCCCACAGGCCCAACCCATTTCCACAGCCAGCTGTGCGCCCTCAGATACAGGCCCGCCACCTCCCCGCCGCCTGCGCCGCCCTTGTCCTTGCCAGGCACAGGAAAGATCGGTGCCTGGCGCAGGGGGCTCAGTCCCCACGCAGAGCTCTCCTAAGGCAAAAGCCCTGCCGGAGTTAGGCTGGGGAGGCGCGGATGTCGCGGCCCGCCGGTCACCCTGGGTGGCAGGTGAAGGGAGGGCCCCATCGGGACAGCTGCCCTGGAGAACTGTGTCCTCACCTGTGGACCTGAGCCACAGAACACTGGCGCCCTGAAGAGACCCTGTGGGGGCCACAACCTGGCAAGGAGAGGAGCGAAAGGAACGCTCCTAATGGCTTTCTACCCCTGCCTTTGTTTAAACCATACGGGGTACTGGACCCAGGACTCTTGCACTGACCTGCATCCCCAGCCCTTTTTATTTTGAGACAGGGTCTCTCTAAGTTGCTCAGGCTGGGCTTGAACTTGCAGTCCTCCTGCCCCAGCCTCCCAGAGTGCTGAAGTGACAGACATGTGCCACCAGCCCGGCTCACTCCCCACCTTAACCTCCTGCTGGTATCCTGACCAGCTGAAGGAGCCGCCCTAGGCCCGTCCCACAGGGAGCAAAGGCGGACAGGGCTGAGGACAGAGTGCAGCGGACCATTCGCAGACTGGGTGGGGGGCTGTCGGCCACGGCCTCACTTGTCCACAAAGCGCATCTCCCAGAGGCCACGCCGCAGGACGCTTCTAGGTCAGAGGGGCTCGAAACTCCCAGCTCCTCCGAGGAAGGCCAAGGTCCACGGCTCCTGCAGCACCAAAGGCCGGTCTTGCTCTTCCCAAGGGAGACTGACACGGAGCCCTCCTCGCACCGCCTGTCCCCCCACGAGCTCCTCAGCCGTCTGTGGTCACAGGGCCTGAAGGAGCCACGGGCTTCACAGGCAGGGTGACCGCGGTTCTGCCCCAGAGAGGACCTGTGCTAGGCACACAGCGGCATGGACGCCTCTCAGGGTGGCTGTGGAGCCAGAGCATGTGTCCACCCTGCGGCACCCACTAGCTTCCAGCCAGCGCAGAGCCAGTGTCGAACGCCCCGTCCACCGCAGCAGCTCTGGTTGTAGCTCTGTGCTAAAGTGTGAGCACTGAGACACCATGACCTCCAGCTGGCACCAAGAAGCCAGCGTCCCCGGGAGGGGACCCGGTATCACTCCCAGCTCACGCTCAGGGTCCTCTCCTCCCAGCGCAGACAGGGAAGTCGCAGGACCTTCCCAGGACGGAGAACCTTCCCAGCTTGGGCACAGGGACCGCACTGCTGCCCGTGCGGAGTGCCCACACATCGAGTCACAGAAACCTGGGCTCAGAAAGCTGCCGTCCCCTCCTCCTCAGCCTCCACCTGCCCGGTGCCAGCCTGTGAGCTCCAGACCTCTGACCTCTGCAGGAGGGCGGGCTTCGAGGGGACAGAGGAAAAGACGAGACCCTGGCCTTTCCCGGCATTCAGGGAGCTCGGCAGAAAACCGTGTTGGAAATGCAGGCGGCAGCCGGTGGATGGTCTCGAGGGCTGGCACCAGGCTCTGTTTTTGTGAAATGAGGATCCAAGATCAAGCCATGCTTCTGCTCCCCACCCCCAGATGATTCAAGTCAAATTTTGTTTCATTGTCGAAGCAACCAAACTTATATTTTGAAGCATACATTTAAACTACATTTATCTCTTTTAAATGTGGAGAGGAAAAGGCATTTAAAAAAGTATGATAAACTCTAAAATGCTCTTATTTCTGTCTCCTCAAGTTTTTTCTTCAAAAATGCTAATACATTTAAAAGAACTTGAGTACCGTGCTGCCTTTCCTCAAGAACTTACGCATCCCGCGTCTAGGGAAACTGCCGCGTCGCGCTCACCACTGACGGCATGTGCAGGGAAGCGAGACGCTGAACGCCCCTGCTCGCGGACGAACCTGGCAGACAGTGAAGAACCTGGCAGTTTCTCCGCCGCTCAGCTCGGGTGGAGGGCGCAACACAGAGCCGAGCTGCTGCAGACAGGGGCGCAGGCCCCGCGTGGCCGAGTCACCCAGGGGAGCAGGTGGTGGGAGGGGCCACAGGACCGCCAGCGCGGGTCCCCCTCTTCCTCCCCCCCACACACATTCGGCCTCACCCGCGCAAAGATGCGTGTGGCTGGTGTGCACGGGCCCCTGGCCCGGCCCAGCTCTCCTGGGTTTAACTCCAGTTACAGCCACTGCCGGGGGCCGGGCCATGTGTGCCCGTGCACACTGAGACCCGTCTGGCAGCAGCTGCCCTCTGTGGACGCACCGTGTTCCTTGCGTGGGCTGTTCCGTCACGTTACTGAGGAGGCTGAGGAAACTTGCAAACTCACTCCTACCCTGCTGTCAAAATGTATCCCAGCTGGGCGTGGTGGCTCACACCTGTCATCCCAGCACTTTGGGAGCCTGAGGCAGGAGGATCGCAAGTTCAAGCCCAGCCAGGGCAACTTAGTGACCTTGTCTCAAAGTACAAAATAAGAAAAGGGTTGGGGATGTAGTACAGTGCAAAGGCCCTGGGTTGGGTCCTCAGTACCACAATAAAGGTCTTCTATTTCAAATTACTCCGATTTACTCTGATTGTCAGTAGCTCTCAAAAAATTACCCTGACTGACACAGATTTCCCATCTTTCTCCTGACATCATGCTTTTCCTAAGGAAGTGTTTTCCTTCTCTAAATTTCAAGCTCTTTTGAATTCCTTTACCTCTTTTTAAACAGGCGAAAAGTCATTAATTAGAGATGATTTGCTCAAAATTGTAATAATTTTTTAGCTAACTCACCCCTTTCGCGATTTCTGAATTTTTCCCAACGACTAAATGCCGACCAGAGCTTTTACTGGGAAAGCCCCGCCATGAGCTCGCCTGCTGGTTTCTCCGTGCTCCTTGCTGTCAGTCCCTGGGCAGGTCCGCACCTGTCCGAGCTCGTGTGTGTGCCCTGGGTTTTGCCACGGGCAGCTCACACACTGCTTCTCCTTGAAGGAAGGTGGGGAAGTGAGTGCGGCCGGCTCCCGTGACCCCTCCTCCCTGGCTGCCTGCTTCCCGGGCCCTGCGCACCAGGCTGGAGGTGTGCGCAGCTGAGCGGCCGCCTCTCTCCCCAGGTGTACCTGGCGGCCGGAACGGTGTACGGGCTGGAGGGCCAGCTCACCGAGCTGGAGGACGCCGCCCGCAGCATCCACAGCGGCACCCAGGACGCCGAGCTGGCGCAGCTGGAGGACCAGGTGGCCACAGCCGCTGCGCAGGTGCACCACGCGGAGCTGCAGGTAAGGGCGGCTGCACGCCGCCGCCGGTCGTGCCCTCCGGTGTGCGCCCCCTGGGAGCACGGCCGTCTCTTTTGAACGACAGCTTCCACAGCGCACCGGGCTTCTCTAAAACCTTAGGTAGTTTCCTCCCCGACCAAAGACCTGCCCCACACCGAGGCCGCCTTGCTGTCAGCCTCCAGACTGTCCTCTGGCCCCGGCCGCACTGTCGATAACTCCGTGCCGGTTTGCCCACCGTGGCCGAGAAACTCCGTGAGGAGGGGACTGTGGCCGTCTCACTCAGCGCAGACTCCAGCGCCGCTCACCTACCTGACACGCGCTAGGGACACTCGTGTCTTTACCCGGTGACCTGAAATAGTGACTGCTGCTGCTGAGCGCCACCCAACAGGGAGGCACCCGTGAAAGCAAGACGATATCCTCATCCACCTCGATCACCCGATCCAGCACATAAACTTCTGGCTCCTCCCCAAGGTCAAAATGACGGTGAAAGCAAAAGGCTTTTAATCTATTCAGGACATCCTGGTGCCCAGGACAGCCCACCTGCAGACCCTCAGGAAAGAGGACTCCAGAGCTGCTGCAGAAGTGGTGAGAACGATGGGATAAGAGTGTTTGAAGCTCCTGCATGGTAGCCACACCTGTAATCCCAGCACTCAGGAGGCTGAGGCAGGAGGATTTCTTCGAGTGCAGAGCTAGCCTGGGTTTCATAATGAGTTCAAGGCCAGCCTGAACTGCACAGCAAGACCTTGTCTCAAACAAAGAGTGTTCAAAGCAGGAAGGAGGATTCCGAGGGGGATTGATGACAATGTGTCTTTTACTGTAAAATTTTTTACACATTCACCATATTTTTCAGTCACACTTCTATTTCGTATACCTTGCATTTTAAAACTACATCTTTGGGGCCATTTCTGCATAGAGACAGGGATGACCTACACAATTATGATTATGATTATGGTTTTAAATAGCCAAAAATCACAGCCACAGCTGGCATGGTTAATGCCCTAGGGCTGGGCTCATCACAGATGGCCTTGTTGACTATTCATTATCAGCTAGAATAGCTAAAAAGCAACTTTACTCAAAACATCATTTTCTGTGAATGTTGCCTGAGATTTAGTAAATTTATTGTGAAAGTTATGTAGAGTGGAATCCAGTCATTTATGTTCTGGTGCATTGTATAGCAAATCATCCCTGGATGGCACGGCAGGATATTGTATTATTTGTGAGTGTGTAGGGGGTTTTATTAGATAATTAGTTATTTCTGCTTCCAAATTTTTCTAGGCTTAAATTATTGGAGCCATAGTTTGTAGCACAAAACTGTGGGGTCTCAAATGTCCATTTTCTCTGTGTTT
This sequence comes from Chinchilla lanigera, assembly GCF_000276665.1. Classification (NCBI taxonomy): domain Eukaryota; kingdom Metazoa; phylum Chordata; class Mammalia; order Rodentia; family Chinchillidae; genus Chinchilla; species Chinchilla lanigera. The sequence goes on along the minus strand of NW_004955420.1, from coordinate 29,550,358 downwards.
GAATGTATCTAGTACTTTATTATTAATTTCCAAGCGTCCCAGTAGTGTGGGTAATGCCAGTGCTCCTCGAAATTTACTTCCTGCCGGGAGCTGTCCCTAAGGGTTTGCCTCGTAATGCTGATGTCTTTTCAGCATCCCCAGGAAGCGGCAACTTTTCTAATCCCCATTTTTTTATCTGAGGGAACGGAGGTGGCAAAAGGTTGAGCCACTGGCACAAGGTCAAATGCCAGGAAGTAGTGGCACGAGATTTGGACACCTGTGCCCAGGAGTGTGCGGTGTGCACAGGAGGTGCCAGCCTGCAGCGCTGAGGCTGGCCAGGCGGGCAGCCGGGAGTGTGGACCCCTCCACCCACAGGTGCTGGCAGAACAGGGGCTCCGCTCCCCGGCCCTGCTCAGGCAGAGAGCCCTGCAGGGTGCAGGGCCCCGGGGAGGACGTGGACACAGCGCATCGCCAGGAGCCGCAGATGCTGGGCTCAGAATCTGCCTCAGCACAGCAGGGCACAGCCCTGCCACAGGCCGAGATGACGGCACAGGGCATGCTGGCCGCTGCACGTGTCGGGTGCTCTCCCCACATGCCTGTGAGGAGTCTGCCTGGCTCTCTGCATCAGGAGAAGTTGCTCATGTGAGCCCCTGCTCCTTAGCTTTGGAGCAGAGCCTGGTGCCGAGCTGTTTGCTCTGATGCCCAGGAAACCCAAGAGGTGACTCAGTCGTCCCCATCAGCATAAGCTCAGGCACGCGTCTTAGGGAGGTCACGGGGCAGTTACTCTTGGGCAGGTAGGGAATAGATAGATAGATAGATCAATAGATAGAGAGATGATAGTAGATAGACGATAGAAGATAGAGAGACAGACAGATACAGATAGATATAGATACAGTGAATGTAGGCAGACCTGGCCCTCAGTAGTCCTTTCTTCTCTTGGTCCTTCCTCTGTGGACTAAAACTTGAAAAGTCGATGCATCTCGCTCAGAACCTGACACCCGCCGACAGGAGGGGAGGGGAGGTCAGCCGTCGCTCTCCCTCCCGCCCTTCTCCTGAGCAAGGCCCGGCATCGGAGCTGTTCCCGGCGGGACGGCAGTGAGTCCACAGCAGTCGCAAGCAGCTGAAGGCAGCCGGCCTGCAGCTTTCCTCAGAGGCTCCTGGAGGCCCTGTGTGTAAACCAGAAGAACGCACCGCGCGCGAGGTGTCGGGTCAGAGCAGAGCAGCACGGGGCCCCAGCCTCGCCCGGCGGCTCCGGGGCGGCCGCGCTGTCTCTCACTGCTGCCTCCTCCCCCTCCTCCTCTGCTGACTGAGGCCCCTCTCAGCACTGAAGCAGCTCCCACCCATGCCGGCCTTCAAGCCGTCTCTGTGCACCTTGCCTTAGTCACTTCCTGTGGCCGGGAGCGCACACCCGACCCACAACTGAGAGAGGGAGAAGTGCATTTTGGCTCCCATTTGGCCGACCACAGGCAGGAAGCCATGGCAGAAGGGTCTGGCGGAGGAGCGCTGCGCACACCATGGCAGAGAGGGAAGGGAGGGACCCTCCGGCCACGGCCCAGGGGCTGCCTCTGCCAGACTCCACCTCCTGACTGCAAGTCAGCGCGACCCAGGCTCCTTGGACAAGGCCCTCCTCGGAGCACGAGAGGCTCTGGGGACTTCTGGGTCTAACCCTTCATGCACCTCTGACAGCCCCATCCCTGCAGACTCTGCGCGGAGAAGCGCTCAGCAGGCAGCAGAGGGCCGGTGTTGCTGGGGCAGTGTGCCAGCAGGAGGCAGCAGTGGCCTGGCTGCCGGGTGGCCTGTGTGGGTTCCAGGACCCTCAGGCTGTTCCGCCTCAGCAGGAGCTGCATCCACCTCCCCTGTCACTCTGCTCCCTGTCCTGCCTCTCACACCCCACCCTGCATGGTACCAGGTGGTGGCAAGTCCCTGAGAACACAGCAGTGCAACAAAGAGCCTGGCACCAGCTATGAGGTGTCGGGCATGGCCCCCACTCTGAGCCACAGCGTCTTCGTGAGACTGCTCGTGGGGTCATGCCGTGGCCGACGGGCTCGCACATTCAAAGCACGGAGTGTGCACCCGGCACAGGGTGTACCTCCCTCCCAAGACCAAGACTGCTGTCGCTCACCGCCAGGTCGGCCCAGGCTGCCTGTGTGCCATCCACACCAGACTGTGGGAGAGTGTGGGCTCGCTGCCCTCCCTGCTCTCATACGAGAACGCGGATGCCCAGAGGAAGGAGGGAGACTTCCAAGGCCACTGAGTGAAGAGATGAACTCAAATGGGGCGCCCGAGCCTGGCTCCGTACCCCGTGGCAGCAGGCGTGGGCAGAGTCGGGGAGAAGAAGGCAGGGTGCATAAAGCACGTGTGCCCTTCAGGCCCCACTCCGGGGCAGCGCATGGAACGCTGTCACTGTTTTCGGTTCCTACAGTAAAGCAGCAGGGTTGAGCCTGGATAAGAGCAGCTGCTCAAGGACTCGGGACTAAAGCCCAGGCCCGGGCAGCCCGCTCTGCCTGGGCCCTGGAGGGCGTGCCACGGCAGATGGCGCTGAAAGGCGGAGCTCACACACAAAGGCCCAGGCAGTGCCCCTGGACACTGCTCCACTGCATCCCCCGGAGGTCCAGGGCCAGCGTGTGGCCCTGTGTGGCGGTGTGGAACCCGGGGAGGTGGGGCTTTGTGGGGTTCCTAGGTCGCAAGAGCAGCTGCCCTCAGAAAGGATTGGCCGTTCCCGTGACCCCTGAGCCGATGGTCCGGGGGTGGTTAAGAAAAGGACGGGCCGCCTCCAGTTCTCGCTGGCTCCCTGGCCTGCAATCGGTTCCTCCCACAAATGCCCTGCTCCCGAGACATGGGCATGTCCTCTGCGGCATGACCAGGGACACGAGCATGACCAGGACTGTGGGCTTAGGAAGCCCCTGTAGAGCCCAGCCTGACCCCGGCTTCGTCCAGGAGGTCGGGTACAGAAACTTGTGGTGAGACAGGAGCCCGGGGCTGCCGTTCCTACAGCTCCCATCACAGGAACGAACTGGGCACAGCGAGAGCCGCGACACTCCCTGCCGGGGTGGTGCCCATGCCCTGACCGGTTCCCTGGCCTCCAGCACATTGGGGAGACCTCAGACCTCAGCGGGAACACCCCCTCGTCACTCCTCCACTCCATTAATCACGTGGCCCCTGGTTTCCACCTACCCAGCTCTGTTGCGACAAAGTTGTTGGCCTGCACTGGAGCCACCAAAGGAGAATCAGGTTTTCAAAGGGAAGTGTCACCTTTTCGTCCTGCTCTGGACAGAGCGTGGGAAGGAGCACACGGGCAGATTTGCTCTTTATGAATCCGTAACACTTTTAGCCAAGATCCCGCTCCTGCACTTCCTCCCTGCTGACCCTGTCTTTCTGTTGCCTTTAGATTTCGGATATCGAGAGCCGGATTTCAGCCCTGACCATCGCAGGCTTAAACATAGCGCCCTGTGTGCGTCTCACAAGGAAGCGGGAGCAGAGGCGCAGGAGCCAGGTGAGTGCTCCCTCGCTGCCCTGAGGAAACTTGGGCCCGGAGAGTCACAGGGTAAAGTATCTCGGCTGACAGAGCTCGCTGACTGCTGTGTTGTTTGCAGGTGCAAACCATAGACACCTCCAGGCAGCAGAGGAGGAGGCTGCCTGCCCCACCCGTGAGAGGTGAGTGGCCAGCACCACCGCAGGCAACCAGAGCTGGACCCAAACCACCGAGGTGCAGTAACAGAGATCCGAGGCTGGAGACCCGATAGTTGGAGGGAAGTGTGCACCCAGAGCTGTCCTTGCCCGTCCTGACTGGGGACCCCAGCAGGAGGCCCTGGGACAAGGACGGGAGTGCCCACAGCTCGCTTGGGAGGCGACTCCAGGAAGCATGGAAGGGGAGGAGAGAAATGAGGCAGCGGAGGAGAGACATTGCTAAGCCGGTGCAGAGTCCTTTCCCTCGGGCTCTTCTCTGGGAAGCAAACCCTCCTGGGGACCTCTGGGAGGCAGTGTTGACTGCATCTCAGGGTTTCCGCCATCGGCTGGGGGCCGGGTGTTTGACCTTAAGTCCCACCCGGCTCGGGCTGAGATCGCTGCCTGTTGGATTGGCAGCTGCCAGGGACGGGAGGACAGGACACCAGGCAGGGTCTCCTCATCCAGAGGACACTGTCAACAGCGTCCTTAGATTCAGGAGCCAGTGATGCTGACGCCACACTTGAGATTTAGCTTCCTGGGTCAGCGCAGGAGCGAGTCGGGAGGTGCGGTTCGAGCCTCGGTTTCGCCATCTGGCACTCGGTCAGCATTTATTGAATGCTTCTGTTCTACAAAACCCTACACACGCAGTCCTTCCCTGGAAGCCTTGGATCCGTGTGGGGTCCGCCACTGCCAGGCACAGTGCAGGGGAATGGACTGTGTGCCCCCTAAGCCCCTGAGGGGTGTCTGGGCCTCTCTGGTCACCAAGCACAAGCACCCTTGTGCAGCGGTCTGAGAGCGTCCACTCTGCCGAGATGGGCAGGGACTTCAGAGGCCGTGGATCACCTGGATCAGAGTTTGCAATCAGATGATTTAGCTCCAAACTTATAAGAATACACAAGTTTGGGGCCCTTTTATATTTCAGGATTGCAAATAAGAATTCATAGACTCCGAGTTACCTTTTCCCAGAAAGCTACCAACCATGCCCTGATATATTTGTTCCATCATAAAAATAAACACAAAATAGAATCTACAGTCAGCCCATGTACAGGAGTGAAATAATAAGTCCAGGTCAAGAATGTGGGTACCAGCCCACCCGTCCGCTTCCTTACCAGCTGGTCTGTATTCTGGGTAACACTTACTCCCGCCTGTTTCCTTTTAGCTGAAAAAACTGAAGCATCCTCAGTGACCCCCACTAAAACATTCAACCGCAACTTCCTCCTCCAAGGCGCCTCGACCAGCAGGCCCACAGAGAGCGGCGTGCGGGATCTGATGGTAAACGCCCCCTCTGCCCTTCGCTCTTGATGGCGCCTCTGGAGGCGCCGCAGCCTTTCCTCTGCGGTCCCCCAGCAGCACCCCAAGGAGCGTCCCTCCCTCACGGGGCTCAGGTCTGTGGGGTTTGGTGTGGTCAGGGCCAGCCAGGACAAGGGGGACCCTGTGTGGTATTGCTGGCCTCTCTAACGTGGGTGTAGCCACTACTTCCAGCTCCTCGTGGAAACCAGGTTTGACAAACGAGAACCAAGAAATACGCACATGGGGACGTAAGGTCTGGCTGAGGTGTAAGAGTTGTTGTTCTGTCTTTGGTCCGTATTCACTTTCTTAAATTCCTTGTTAGCCAGTTACCTGCCTTCCTGAAAAGGGGCAGCAGCTGCCCCTCAGTGTGGCAAAGGGTGAGGCAGCAGGTGATTCACACAAACCGGGGGTCACGTCGAAAGACCCAGAACCAGCAGGAGCGAGGGGGGCACCGCCTGAGACTCCGGGGAGGAGGGGCGGGCGTCCGCCCCGGCTGGTGCAGCACAGAGGGGGCGGCGATGCCGCAGGGAGGCTCAGACGGGAGGCGCGCGGTGTGTAATACGCAAAAGCGGGAAGAGAAGGAGCGGGAACACCTCTTTCAGGTAACGCAGAATTCAGGACAGGGAGCGTCAGGGAAGGCCTGGAGCCTTTTCATTCCGAGCCAGGCACCTGGTTGACCCGGCCCTGGTGGAGCAGCACCATTTACTGTGTGACTTTCAACCCCTTTCAGCCTTTGGCGGCCCATGTGCACCAGAAGTAAACGCCAGTTAGAGAACTGAGCGGTGTAATTATTAAACGTTGGTTAAAATGTCTGACTACGCTTTACAGATTATCCACTTTCTAAGCATCAGTGGACCACTTAAAAAAATTGACTTTATCCCAACTCAGACAGGAAAGCTCGATGCATTAAACACAGGCAGAGTAGAGCTCTTTCCTGGGACCACAGTGCCAGAGGGGACCCACGTGCACAGTAGCTCAGGGCGGTGCTCGATGTCACCCGCAGGAGCCGGCCCTAGAGTCCGCTGGGATGTACTGACGCCATGGAGCACACTGCCAGTGACCACTGCCCGGCCTACACGACAGTGCCTTGACCAACAGCCACGAGCCCTCCCGGGAGAGGCCCAGGAGGCCACAGTGAGGCAACGCAGGGCTTCAACCCCTCGCCGAAGGCCGCTGCGGACCCAGGCTGCTGTCTGCCGCTCAGCCCCAGGCTCTGGATCCAGCCCGGCACCGGCGCTGGCCTCCACCATGCGCTCCATCGGAGAGGTGTCTCTTCACTGTCTGCTTCGCTGCTGTGTTGTCTTTGAAATCTTCTTTCTTTTATCCTTTGGTTCGGTAGAATTCTGCGTCCATGACTGTCCCCTGGAAAGTTGTTGGAGGGGAGGGAGCAGGCACTGCCACTTAACTCATCCCCAGTGCTTACTGATTGGCCGCAGACAGCTTGCTCTAACAGATGCCAGGGAGAGTGAGGAGGCCCCTGTGCCGAGCCCAGGGCCGGGTGACCAGCAGCCCACGCTCAGCTGTCGCCCTCGGGCTGTGAGTGCCGCGTGGCTCGCTTCACCGCTCCCAGTTTCAGCTGGGACTGAAGGCCCAACTCACCCACGCCTGCCCAGGCCCGGCCGAAACACGTCCCGCGGAGGTTCAGGCTCTTGCAGGGCTTGGGACAGGGTGCGAGGACACCGCCATTAGCCCTTCCTGAGGGCCCCGTCGGGAGTCACCACGGCGAGTCCATGTAGCTGTGACCACACCTAAAGGGGGTCGGGTAAACAGCACAGAACCAACGTGAGAACAGTTTATCCTCCAAAATTATGTCTCAGCTAGTAATCGGCAAGGTAGCAAAATACCTTCAAGACAAAAGTAGAAAAGGAATAGTACCCCTCAAAATCCTACAGGTAGGGAGAAACAAGGACCCTGTGGACGTACGGGGCCCACGGAAGGACGGTGTGGTCTGTGCACCGGCTCAGATGCGTGAGGAGGGAGTGTGTTCACTCCATTAATTGGGTGTTAGCAACATTTTTAAACGCTTGCTCGGGATAGGCTGTAACTCTGAAGAAGGCAGAGAAGGGGCAAAGGAACAGGGAGTCGTGCTGATCAGGTACAGCCAGAAGGTGGCAGCGTTCTCGCTTTGATCCTCAACCCTCCCAGCAGGTAAACCCACTTCTCAGATTTGAAAACCAAAGCCCTGAGCGGTCAGTTTCTCCTGGTGCCACACCTGTGAGCTCAGCGAGCTGGGTTGCCTCACAAAAAAGGCACAAAAGCCTGGCTTTGCTTCCAGACCCTGTTGTTTTGCCCCCCGTGCACCCCCAGACCTGAGCTGCTGCCAGTGTGTGAGTTACGTTCTCCAGGTCTGCCCATCTGCCGAGAATGCTTCTTGCTCCCGCTGTGTACGTGTGCCCCTGCCGAAGTGACTCCTGAGCAAGTAAACCTTCGGCTTTTGTGTTCTGTTGGTGTGATTCAAAGCAAAGCAAAACAAAACACTTGTTTTAAAAACACAACAAAAAAAGATTTGACTTCCAAACAGAACGTTTTCTTTAAGAAGCATGAGAAGCAGCTGATGCTGTGTCACAGTGTTAAAATACTCAGTGTCCTTGACAAAAGATGTGTACTGTGTAAGCCTTGCAAAAAAGAAAAAAGAAGCCTGCTCTGTGGCATTTGAATTTTTATAAAGGTTTCCTTGTGCCAAATAAGTGCAAAGATTTAATTTACTATTTAAAAACCATAAGCATATGTTATAATTCCAGAAGAATTATTTTGTCACCAAGTGATTTTGATCTTTAGTGTCAATATTTATATTTAAATTAATTTTTATAAATGAAAATATTTTAGAGGTTTAAGAAAATAAGGCTGATAGGACAATATCTCTGATGCCTTCTGAGAGTCATGCTTGCCTTTGCGTATGTGCACTGTCAACAAAAATGATGAAGAAGTAAAGTCATTTATGAGAACGGCGTGTGTGAGAGCTCTTGTTGGAGGAAGGGTGGGGACGGAGGAGGAAGCCACAGGGCTCTTGCACCGGCTTTGTGCTTCCTCATGGCTTTGCTCAGATGCTCCACATTCCCAGCTTCTCCAACTTCCCGGGGTCTCCACTGCACTGTTGGCTTCACACTCACGGTTTCATGCTCTGCCCTCACCGTTTCAGCACACTGCCCCGTCTCCCAGGATTTCAGAAATCTGAGGAGAAGCCTTCCTGATCCCAAAACGCTTACATTCTGGATGCCTGTAAAACCAGCACCACATGTATGATGCCAAGGTCTGCTGCCAGCTGGAGCAGTAGCCAGGCCCCGTTGGATTATAGCTGTAAAGGCCTGTGAATGTCTGGATGGATGAGCACTGTGAACAGGATCCCAGGGAGCAAATTCCCTAGGTGGTTCTGGAGCCCTGGGACTCTCTTTCCAAGCAATCATTCACTTTTTTTTTTTTTTTTTTTTTTTTGGATTTTTGGTTTTTCTCCGGTACCGGGAACCGAACTCACGACCTTGCGCTTGCCAGGCAGGCGCTTTTGCCGCTGAGCTAAATCCCCAGCCCCGCAATCATTCACTTTTGCTATGATGTTTGCTTTTGATTCTCAACACAGAACTGGCTAAAAGCCCAAGCAGTATCTATACCACAGTTTCAACACAGGGCTACCTTGAAAGTTCCTCTGCCACCCTTGATCTCAGTCCCTCACAAAGTCTCAGGACAGGAGCAAAATGTAGATAAATTTTCTGATAGAACATAACACATATGGCCTGCCAATAGAGTCCTTATACCCAATGGAGACTTCCTGAGCCTGGCCTTCACTGCTTGCATATCTATAAGCACGCTGGTCTTCTGAGCTCCAACCAGAATCCCCTATCAAGCCCTGCTTGCAACGTTCTAGGGCTTCTCCAGTATGCATCTCCAGACCTTTCCAAAATCCTCCCACGAACCACTTCCAAAGCCTTCTAAGCCACATGGACAGGTAGCATTCCAGCAACAACCTCACTCCTGGTGGTGAAATCTTTCTTCATCACCATGAAAGATAAACTCTTTGAATTCGGGACATCAGGGTTGCCAGGACAGCAAGACTAAAGACACTCATGAAAGAGGACTTCCAGAAGTGCTTCAGAAAGTGGCAAGAGTGGTTGGACAAGTGTGTGTGAAGTGAGGGGGAGAATCTTGAGGAAGATTAAGAGCAATATGCCCTTTGCTATAATAAATTTTAAAAAAAAAATTAAATAAATTTCTGTTTTTTTATCATGCTGCACATACCAGGCAAACAGGCCTGAGATGGAGCTGGTAAAAGCACAGTCCCCTCCAGAACCAGCACCCCCGGAATGCATCATTAGGCTTCTCACAACAGGTTGAAAATGTCTTAATTATTAAACCCACAATAATGGTACAGATCTCCCATTCTTGAAATGAAAGCAAGTCCCTTTTGGTAATCCCCTCAGCCCTCCTCTGTCCACTGGCTGCCTCCCAGCTGCCCCTCCTGTATTCAGAGTTGAGTTCAACTGTAAACTAGTCTCTCTCCTCTATAGCTTGAGTAAAATCTGTCTTGCCATTTTTAACAAGTGTCCAGTGCAATTTCTATTTGATGTGCCTGGGAAGGAAAGAGAAATTTGTCCATATATATCCTTTCTTACCATTTAAATTTTGAATCATAATCTTTCAATAATATATAATAAATCAAATATTTAAATGTTTTTTTAAAGTAACAAAAAGGAAAAGCAAAAATTCTTAACCCTCAGTAGTTTACAAAGTACTAAGTACATATATTACAGCTTCAACCATTAAAATATCTGTCTGAGATACCCAACAATGTAAAGAATAGGGAGGCCAGTTTTCAGAAGATCCTGGCAGGTTTACAAATGGCTTCCAAACTTTCACCCTTGCTTTTGACCTGTCATGGTGGGACGCCCATTTTGTCTTGGCCACTTGCTGTATCCCAAGCCCTTATGACCCAGTTGCTGGACACAGCCTTTCCTGTGCTCAACAACTGGGATCTAGATGAAGATCAAAGGAGAAAGGCTGAGAAAAAAAGGCAGGCCAGAGTTTTCCGTGGGAAACCCAAGGCCAATCAGGCAGGACCAAGGAGACCCCTAGTCAGAGCTTCTTTACACCTGCTCTGACCTGTCAATTGAAGGTCAAATGTTCAACCATGAGTTTTTAACTGTCCCACAGTGTCCTACTCCCTTACTGGGAAGAGATTTATTAGTAAACATAGGGGAAGTTCTCTAATTCTGGCAAAGGCTTTAAGAATAAAGTACTATCTCCACTCTGCATAGAGACCTAAATCCTCTAGAAAGGTCAAGAGAGCCAACCAGACCCAAAAGTGAACTCTGACAAAATTTTGCCTACAGACTTCTGATCTTGGTTCCAATTATTGTCAATATCCCTTATGAGGATTCAAAACACCTCCAAAACTAGTCTGAACAGTCCATTTGAGAAGTTCCACGGGTGGGCTTTTCTATCTTAAAACCAAAGTGGAAGGGCGCCTGCCCAGTGATCCTTGCCACACCAACTGCAGTAAAGGTGGCAGAGATAGAGAGCGGGATTAAAACTAGCCCCACCTGGACTGTCTGGGGAAAAACACCACCGAAAGAAGAAAGCGACTCCTGTGAACCTCTGGAAGACCAGAAGCTCCTCTTCAAAAAGCGAAACCCTGCTGCTCCTCCGGGTGCAGATAAGTAGAGCCACCGGTGAGCCCTGATCCACAACAGCTTACAAGGGCACTGTATTGAGACCTGGTTCTTATTAGAACCATAATGTGCATGATCTTGCTAGGGCTACAGCTCGCAGGATCTTGGTAGTTTATCTAAATCCCTGTTTGCCATGCTTTCTCCTCCACAGGAAGCATGTGTCAGTCCACTCAGGGGCCCAGGGGAGATTCTTGAGGGTGAGGTCACAAGGTTAAAGAACACACATGTGCAAGACATCAGCCACAACAGCAGGCAGCGTGGAGCAGAGCAGAGAGCCAGAGCAAGAGCCGCCCGCACCTGTATTGTGTGATTCTTACACAGGTTATCTCACATTTACATTTTTATATAGTGCAATAACCAACGCATGGGTGTTGACCTGTGCTAAGTCATGGTTACATAACTGCATCCCACTGTGCCAGACAAGTGGGGTCACGTCCTCAGAGTGCTTAGACCCCCTGAGCTTTGAAGCAGTCTCAGTGGTTCCCCACACCCCACACCCTCAAAGATCAGAGGTGTATAACTGTAACATTCTATATGTAACAGGGCACAAGTACCTATAGTTAACAAATCAAGAACCATGTGGTTTTGCAAAAACACTGTCTTCATTCAAACAGTTTCATCCATAAGCAACATCAAAGCCTGGTGCAAACATTCAGGGCCTGGGCCACACGTTGCGCAAGGGCTTCAACCTGGAGGGCTGAGACTATGGTCCTTGCCCTGGTCAGATGCTATTCCTAGGGGTCCACCATTGCCATGCCTGGTCAAAGCATCTGTTAAGTGGTTTCCCATTGGGAGGAGGGGCTCATGCCCTGAACCCTGGTACTCTGCACAGTCGGCTTTTTGGCCGTGCTCCCGTACGTCTCACCAGGGGTCAGCACCCCACACAGCACAGTGTCCTGGCTATCAGTTCTGAGCTGCCCAAGCTGGCAGCCAGAACATCAGGCCCCTCAAGACGGCCCAACTCTCCATGTACACATGTAAGGGGTCTTTTTTACACATCACAAGCAATCACACTATCTGCAACTCTGCCCATTGGCTTGACCTGCCTGCTCCGGTTTCAAACCAGAGGACTTCTGTCCCGGGCTAGACGGTGACTGCTGTCCATGCTGTCAAGTCACACTGGACCCATCAGTTCATCTGGTGTTGGCTGCGGGTGCCTCGTTCCCTTTTGTATTGGAACTAGAGGTCATGCCCTCATGTCTGTCCTCCTGGACGGGTTCCTGGGCCATGTGTATCATGGTCCATAAACCGTTGCCAGTTCATATGCCACAGGCTAGCCAATAGAGAGGCCCACTGTTGGAGGTATGTCCCCCAACATGTGAGAGTGGGGCCCATTCCACTCCACTCCTGGGACAGGCTGTCCACGCCTGTACCCAGCCCTCCATAGGGTATTTTATCTGGACTTCCACTGTCTGTTGTCCTGTGATGCTTTCACAGGCACGCCGGGCAGCATACAGCGCTGCTGTTTCTCTGTCTCGGAACACCGGCTCTCAGCTGCCTTCCACAACTATGCCCAAAACCCAGCTGGGCACTTCCACTTCCCCTCTTTGTGCCACAGGTCCCAGCAAATCCATCGTCATCCACTGACAGCTACGATAAATGTAGGGCAGGGCCAGTGACTCGTAGGGCTTCCATGTGTGCAACAGCCCTGTTTGAGTCCGGCAAGCAGCTTCCGCTGCATCTGTGCAGCCGCAGGTTGTGCCCTTTTTGGTCACCTGTTATAAAGGGCACAGCAGGGTAGCTAGGTGTGGTACATCCGCCAGAAGCCTAGCCAGCCTGCATAGGCCTGTTATTGGCTACTGTCATGGGTCTGGCCTTACCTGCCCGTATAGCACCCAAGAATTTGACAGACAAGCCCGGTCCCTGGACCTCGTCTTGTCCATGGCCCACCCCGAGGCCAGCAAAGCTTCCTTCAGACTGTGCACAGTGACTTTCAAATCTGCAAGGCAATCAGAGGTTAGCATAACTTCAGTACAAAACAGTGACAGAGAGTGTGGCTTGGCCCAGGTGGTCAGGTCCTGGGCCACCGGGCCATGGCACAAAGTTGGGCTATGCAAACAGCCTTGTGGTAACACTTGGAAGGTCCACTGCCCAGCCTCTCAGGTGAGGGCAAATTGGTCCTGACTGCCAGCATCAGGGTGAGATTTCACAGTCATTTGCTATAACCCCTCTGGCTTCTTCAAGGGCCAGACAGAAGGACGCTGTGCAGGGCGTATCACCTCCGCTTTTTCCAATTTCAAGATAGTCTGTCCCATCTCACGGCCTCCAGGCAGCCAGTACTGCTTCACGCACACAGCCCACGTGGCCTGTACGAGTGTGAGCGGTGTGTATGTGGATGACCTGGGACTATGCTTTTCACCACCCAAATTCACAACCAGAATTCTCCCTGCATTGTTGAGCTGAGCACTAGTCAGTATGTCCACTCCCGTATGTATTCAGCAATTTGGGGAAACATAAGCATCACATAGATGTGGAGGCAAGCGCCTGATACCCAAAGCCACCAGGCCTTCCAGGCTGTGATGTAGTGACCTCCATGTACTTCTGTGCCTGCAGTAGGTCCTGTATAATGGTCTGGGTTGCCACATATTAGCGTTGACTCAACTCCGATATCCACCAACGCTAGTACGTGCTGCATATCTTTTGGGGACCAGTAAATAGTCAGTTCCACTTATGGCCTCGAGTCTCCTGACTGACCTTCATGGGCCCCACAGCCTGTCCTTGGGGTGGCCCCACCCGCTCGGGGCCTCCTTCTCTTTCTTTGCTGGTACCGTTTTTACGGATCTCACCTTACCTTGATGCTTCATTCCTCCACCTCTCACCTGGCCGTGGCATCCATAGCACAGTGAGTCAGGCAATCTGAAAAGGGAGCCGGAGGGGCTGCCACTGGCCCGAACATGCCTGCCGGCCTCCTTTCCAGGACCGTGTCTGCCGTGTGCCGTCGGCAGCTCCTCATCTCTGCTGTGGCACTGCAGTGCCAACGTCATCTGCCGCATGCCCATTTCACGTAGCACAGTTACCAAGTCTAGATAGGGACTTTCTCCGGTAGGTCACCTGGATTCTCCCAAACCAGGGAGCCACTGCCATCAACCAGTGTATCACAGTCTGATTGTCTGCTTCTGGGGTTTCCTCTTCACAGCCTGCGGAACCCGACTCCTAGAGGAGGTTCTGGCTCTGCTGGCTGTTTGGGACATCTCCTGTGGGTTTCACTGTGTTATCAGCCATAGCAGCCGTGCAGGCATTGTTTCACCCACCTTCTGCTTTAACTGTTTTGCTAGCTCCTGCAGCTAGCTCCATGGCTCTATAGGTTGTGTGCGTTGTGTGCTGGTTAGAGGTAGGCAGCCCTCCCAGTCCTCCTCCCTAAGGGTGTCCTTAGGCCCTCTTAGCTTTGAAGCAGTCTGAGTGGTTCCCCACAGCACGAAAATCTTTACTTGCTGTATCTGTCATAGCATACCTTTTAAGACAGACCAGAGAATAGTCCGCCTATTCCTTCTCATATTTGGGCTCTACGCCAATCCAGTAGTAAAGTTTATCCAGCCAAGGCTTCAGATGGTGACCCAGACTACAACTTTCTCCCATTGAACAGCAGCGCAACAGCTATTCCCACACAGGCACTGACTCCTTTATTATTGTCTGCTGACAGGGCCTTTGTTTTGTTTTGGTTTGTTTTTCCTTCTTCAACCCAGCCAGTGAGCCACAGCATCCTGAGGTATTTGGAGAGCACGTAATCCCCAGTAGGTGGGATCTACAGCTCATTCTATCCAGAAGAGGCTAGCCAAATGCCATATGAAATAGAGGAATTTATGTCTCTGGGGAAATGAGGCAGGAGATTAGGGCATGGCCAGCCAGCTGGGCAAGTGAGCATGGCCTTTCAATCACAGTAATCCAGGGCACAAGAGTAGGAAAAAATAAAAAGTTTCCCATACCCTGCACTTGGGGCCAATCAGAAAATGTTATCTTTAATTCTTCTGGCATGAGATCAAGCAGATTTTTGATAGGATGGCCTAGATCTGGCTTCAGCCTAAGTAGTGGGGGACACAAAAGATGGCCACCATTAACCTCATGGCCACTGTGCTCCTTTTCCCAGTGGTCCACTCTTACGCTACAGAGCATATTTCTTTTCCTACCCTTAATAAATGCAAAACCTTGCTTAAAAATAAAATAAATTATCTGTCTTTAAGGCATAAGGAATGTATAGCATGGGATGGGGAAGCCACCATTTTCTTAAAATAATGGTGTACCAACCATTGGTCATCCTCATCCATGAAAGGAATAGTGAGGCTCCCACTGCAGACAATGCATGGCTTTCCCAGCCACAATTTTTATATCTACTTTAGGGTAAAACGAAAGCAAACAAGATTAATCTATGGTCAATTTACCTCCAGTTGACTACCTCCCCACAATTAATCTAATGAAGTTAGTGTAGGTTTCGTAGAGCAAGATTTCGTGCACGCACACACACATTCTAAAAGTAGACTGCAGAGCTTCTTTTACGGACATGAAATGAAAAGTGGTGTGGTAACTAAAAGTCCCGGTGATGTGGCTAAGTGGACTGTACCCCACTCCTCCAGGCAGGCTAGTGATGGCACATTCCGCCCAGCAGATCCCCAGGTTTCCATCTAGATGCCCCGAAGCCTCGTGTGCGCATCGGTGGGGCTGGTGGGAGGTGGCTGGATCACGGTGGCCGATACCCACCAGTGTGAATTACGAGTTTAGAGCTACATGTGAGGTGGTGAGTCCTGGGGGCGTGGCCCGGGAGGGTCGACCTCCTCCCTCCTCTCTTGATTGCTCTCCGCTTCCCCTCTGCCACATCCCCTGTCTTGGAGCCCACTGAACCCTCTACAAACTGTGAGCTACATAAACATCCTCTCCTTAGAGCTGCGGGTGTCAGGTGTTGTGTCTCAGCAAGAAGAAAGTGACTGAGACACAGACATTCTCTAAATACTGGTTCCACATTCACTTACAGGAAGGGCTGAGCTCCCCAAAAGGCAAAAGTGGAGGAGAAATGGGGTCCAAGGACAGCATCAGGCTCCGTCTTTCTTGTCCCCAGCACTGGGACCCCTCTGGGGTGAGGCAGTTGCAGGAGCTGCTCGCCTCCTGGTAGCAGGAAGCAAAGAGGAAGAGGAGGGACTGAACTTCCTCCCCCAGAGGGCCGGTGACCTCACTTCCTCCCTAAGCACCGCCCCTCAAAGTCCCCACCATTTCCCAGTAGGGCCACAGGCTGAAGACCTAGCCTCCACACACGGGCTGGGGGACATTAAACCCATGCGGCAGTGCTAAACACTGCTTACAAAGCAGCTAAAGTTTGGGAGGCAGACACTTCAGACAGGAGAGAGGAGGGGACATCGGTGGATCATTTGAAACCTTCTCTTGGCAGACAGTTTCTAGCCAGGCTCTTGACTTCCCCATGTTGCCACCCCACACCCCCATTCCTATGAAACAGCAAGAGCCGAAGACAGTGCTGAGGGCCCAGCCACACCCAGCCACACAGCCAGTCAGCTCCCGGCCAGCAGCCTGGAAGTGTGCGCTGACCAGCCCGTCTGTATGACCAGTCAGTCCTGGAGCAGAGGAGGTGGTAACAAAATGTACCCACAGAAAATAACAGATGGCTCTTTTTGTCTGCTGAAGTAAACACAGTGTGAAGATGGTTCCTTTCTGAGAAATAAGTGTGGGATTTGCCATGGCAGAAGATACATGACCAATACGCAGAGCTTGGAGGCTGCCAGAGATCTCCACGCCTAGGCTCGCCGCTCACCCTCCCAGGGGCCTCTGACAGCAGTCTCTTCCCTGTGGTCCTATCAGAAGGGTAAATGAAATAACGCAAGAGAAACACCTCTCACAACGCTTGGGAGTCACAGGTACTCACTGTCTAGTTCCCTGTTGCTCTCAGAATGAGGAAACTATTCAAATATCAACCGTGCCATGACTCAGGAGAGCACAAAGCAGTCTGCTTCTGGGGACACCACGTAGCGGAGGTGACCACCATGCCTTGAGCATGCACTCTTTTATCCCCACTCCGGGGCACGCACACCACCCCACCCTGTTGTAATTGGGCTTGGCAACATGACTGGCAACATGACTGGCCTTCTGTCTCTGCAACTGAGTTCTAATTAGGACAAAATGCAGGTAAATGGAGTTGCATCTTAAAGAGCTTTCTAATGGCTGGAGACTTTCGGCGTTCACCTCACACACTGATAACCTGAAAGGAGTTATCAGAAGCATCCAGTTTGGAAGATGCCTGCTACCCTTGACTTTGGACTTGGCCATGTGACTTGCTTTGGCCAGTGGATGTTGGCAGAAAAGCCACAAAAGAGGCTTGAAATGCTTCACAGGGTGGGGCCTGTCTGCTCACATTTCGGCATTCAGGATAAGGGCACATCCCGGGAAGGCCGCTGGTCCAAGGAGCAGCCCCACACCTCACAGGCAACTGACACTTGAGCCCAACTTGGCCCAGCCAGAATGAGCAAAGCTCCCAAGACACCCTGCAGATGCACAAGCAAACACATGTTGCTCTTTGAGACCCTGAGTGCTGGGATCGTTTACTGTGCAAGCGTTACTGTGGCCAGAGCTACACTCTGAAACATTCATTTTATCTCCTTACATTTATCCCCACGTGTGGAATGAACTGATGAGTATCAAAAAGTGATACATCCATCCAAAAGATGTGCCGACGAGCTCTTAAGCTACTTGTGTGTGACATTTCACATCTCTCTCATCTCTCAGTGTACGTGTGTTGATCTTTCATAAAAGAGCCTCTCTTCATTGAAATTTTTAATAAAACATTAAAGCACAGGAGACATTTGGTGCGATCATTTAAAAATAACTTCTTGCATGACAGCCTCTCTATTTTCTCCCAGGGGAAGTGCTTCCCATACACAATTTGCATTTTACAGAACAGTTGGTTGTGTGAGCCTTCTGTCTCTGCAACGGAGTTCTAATTATGACAAAATGCAGGTAA
The DNA here is from genome assembly GCF_000276665.1 of Chinchilla lanigera. NCBI lineage: Eukaryota > Metazoa > Chordata > Mammalia > Rodentia > Chinchillidae > Chinchilla > Chinchilla lanigera. The sequence continues at coordinate 29,532,808 of NW_004955420.1, read as the reverse complement.
ATGGAGTTGCATCTTAAAGAGCTTTCTAATGGCTGGAGACTTTCGGCGTTCACCTCACACACTGATAACCTGAAAGAAGTTATCAGAAGCATCCAGTTTGGTAGAACCAAGTCCTAAAATACAGAAAAACTATGCCTTGTATTGAAGTTCTTGTGTTTGTAAAGATGAAAGATTTCCTGCAGTGCTTCTCAAACCTTATTGTGTAAACCGACTCTGACTCAGCCGGTGGGGCCAAGTGTCGAAGCTACGGCCATGCACAGAGCAGCAAGGTTCCATGGAGGTTTGGGGGGTCCTCAGGATGGAGGCTCAGGAGTACCTGGGGGTGACCTGCTCTTGTCTCTTCAGTGGCTTTTCTCCTCTCCCCACTCAATACCTCTCAACCTGTATCCTGGAACTGCCTCCCCAGGGAACAACTGGACTTGGAGGATACGCTGGTAAAGAGCCCAAAGGAGCCCACTGCCTGTGCTGCATAGCTGTGTTCACACATCTTTCTCCTGCATGAGCCCTGGGTCCTTTTGGAGAATGGGGTTCCTTTGTCCTGCCCAGAGACTGGCCCAGAACAAGTGCTTGGGTGAGCTGCTTGGTGCTCACTGAAGAGGCTGTGGCGGTATTATGGTTTGTGTCTGGAAGTCCCCAAAGTGTCATGCAGTCATGGGGCTGCTTTTCAGAGGTGGCTGAATCTAGAGTTTGTGATTGGTTCATTGTCTAGTGCTGGGATTATGGGTGTGAGTGCTGCACTCACCCTAGGGCAGGTAGCTTGCATACACTATAAGGGAAAGAAAGAGGCTTGCTCCTCCCTTTTGCCCTTTTGGCCCCTTTTGCTCTTGTTGCTTTTTCTGTCTTCCACTGCCACGATTGGTTGCTCCTCAGCCATGTGCCACCCTGCCTTGTAGCCAGCCGAGTATGGACTGAAACCTCCACAAACTGTGAGCTAAATAAACCTTTCCTTCCTTAATTCTGGGCATCAGGTATTTTGTCTCTGCAATGAAAGAAAAGTAACCAAGACAGGTGGCCTCAGATCTGTGTCTATGTGACTGAGCTGAAGATCATAAAGAACACGGAACCATCCTCCTCATGCTCATCCTGGGGCTGGGAGCTGCCATCTTTGTATTAGTGTGGTTTTTTGTACCTATAAAAAAAATACTGCAGGCAGGGTAAATTTATAGAGAAAAGAGGTTTGTTTAGTCCACAGACTGGAAGTCCAAGGGCATGATGCCAGCACTGGCTAGGCTCCGGCAGTGTCATGAAGGATGATGTCATAGCAGCAGGAAGACATGCTGGAAGAAGTGGTCACATCCTGAGACAGGACAGCAGAAAGCTGGGGTGTGTTGGCTTGCCCTGTTTATAATGATCATCTAGAAAGAACTGACTCAGGGTCTCCAAGAGCTGCCTCGGTCCCCATGAGTGTGGCATCCCCATGGCATTGTGTCACCAAGCCCTGCCTCCTAAAGAGAGCCCCCTACCACCACCTTGAGGACCAAGCCCAGGAGCCTGGGATGCCAAAGGTGATGCATGTGGGGGAAGTCCCAGCCAGGATGGAGGAGAGGAGGTGTCACTAAACCTCTGCCCACCCTCACTCCTGCCTTATAAAAGGCAGGGCAGCCTGGGGTGGAGGAGTGTGGGCCGACCCCCTGCTCTCTAGGGTCCTGTCCGAGCCCCGTGTTCACGGACTCACAGGTCTGCAGGCTGCACTACGTACTCCAGCCACTTCCACTTAGTTAACTGTGCCACCATCACACCGCTTCTGCACTGAGTTAGCCCAGAGTTCCTGGATGTGACCTCCCCTCCTTCCATCATTTCTCTGAACACAGCCCACACCGCAGCTATGACCCATCTTCTCTCTGAGTCATTACACAATGCTCTCGAGGGTCTCCTGTGTATGGAAGGTGACTGGATCATGGGGTGCCACTTGTCAGTGGATTCATACATTGATGGGTTCATGGCTGAATGTGCTGTCTACAAGGGTGTATGCTTGTTCCTGGCTCTTCCCTTCTCTTCTCTCTCCTCTCTCCTCTCTCCTCTCTCTTCTCTCCTCTCTCCTCTCTCCTCTCTCCTCTCTCCTCTCTCCTCTCCTCTCTCTTCTCTGTTTCTGCATCCTGGCTGCCATGTGGTGAGCAGCTTTCTTCTGCCACGCCATTCTGCAGTATGATTTCTTCCTCGGAGCCAGTCAGCCATGGACTAAACCTGCTGAAACCATGAGCCAAAATAACCTTCTCCTTTAAGCTGTGAGTGCCAGGCACTTTGTCCCAGCAGTAGGAAAGTGCCTAGGACACTTCCTTTCCTCCTTTGCCCATAGAAAGCTGGAACTTGGGAAGCACAGAGGTTAGAGCAGCACTTGTGGGATATAATGTGGCCAGTTGGAGGCAGATGAAAAGAAAGACTAGGCCTTCTATTTATGTTTACTTTTATAAAAAAGTAAGCTTTCCCAGTGTTAAAAAGGTATATGGATGAGAATACATATAAATCTATAAATAAATATACATATTAGGGAGATGCATTTTCAAATACTTTTTACTGATGGAATAAGCGGCTAAAAAGGGGCCAGATGTGGTGGCGCATGCCTGTAATCTCAGCACTCAGGAGGCTGAGGCAGGAGGATTGTTATGAGTTTGAGGTCAGTCTGGGCTACAAAGTGAGCACAAGACCAGCCTGAGCTGCATAGTGAGACCTGTCTCAAAAAGACAAAAAATAAAAAATAAGTGGATAAAAAGATTTGGAACTAGTTTACCTGTTAGAAAATCCAGCTAACTCTGATGACTCAAACACAGTCTCTAGCCCTGCCCCTCACCTCCCATCAAGCAGTGCTCTCTCTAGGGCTGGCATGGTGCTTACGGGACACACCGAGGGGCACAGGCGAAGTGACAAGCCAAAGAGCCCTGAGACGTGATAATCCAAAGATCCCTGACCTATTTGTATCGTTGGGGCTCCCTAGAGGAACAAATTTAATATTGTATAACATTATATTAAATATATTATCTTGGTGGAAGAAGACAAAATGGCTATATCCACACTAGCGAGCTGAAGGACGCAGATGAAGGTAAAACAAGGCCTGGAGCTCACTGCAGAGTCTGGTGCAAGTCATGCAGGGAAGCTGAAGAGTCCGTGATGGTGGCTGAAGAGTCCACACTGGAAGCCTGGAGGAACTGGAGATGAATGTCCAAGGCCAGTGGCAAAGCCTGATCTCCTCTGAAGAAGCCAAAGGGCAGACTTCCTTCCTCTTTCTTTTTTTGCTCCATCCAGGCTACAAGCCTATTGGTTAGCACCACCCACATCCGGGGCGGGTCTTCTCTCTGTTTGTGGCCTCCCTGTCAATCACCCACAGACACACCCAGAACCGTGCTCCACTACTCCACTACGAGTTTCCTGGTCCATTCAAACTGACACCACAGTGAACTACTGCACGACTGGTGGAGGAGGAAGGCCTGGGGTGTGTGTCACAGTCTTGCCTATCTTCTTTGCTCCCCCGACCCTGGCCCAGGAGGAGGATGTCTAGCTACAACCCCACTGTCTTAGCTGAAGTTCAGAAGGACAAGAGGTTGTTTTTACCTGGCTCAGGGCTTTCGCACAGTGTGGGGCCTCCACTCACGTTTCCTGGTGACTCCGTGACACAGGCTGGTGCTATCTTTCTGCCAGCAGAGGTGAAAGCCAATGGAGTGGTGAGGCCAGGCAGCGGGGCACCAGCACCACCCACCCTGTGTCCATGGTGCCCAAGGCCAGCTGCTCAGGCAGCGGCTCACAAGCTCGGCGGCATCTGCCTGCGCAGGAAGAGCAGCTGAACACCGCACATCTGTGAGGCCCGGAGCCTCCATGAGCCCACGGCGTCCACACTGCTGTCCTCGGGGCCACTCAGCCAGCCCCGGCTCTTCCCAGAAGCCTTCAGGCCATGCTCGCTCAGGAGGCTGAGGGGACAGGACTAAGCTAGCGGCTCCCAGCTGCGCGCGGCCACGTGGCAAGGAGCAAAGCCGGCCCAGAGCCGTGCTGCGCCGTCACCACGGAGCACGAGTTGTGGGATGACGGGCGACAGTGCGAGTGGCTGCACCCTCCTTCACCAAGCACGGTGGCGACTTCTCAGTAGAAGACAGAATCGCTCTGTAGACAGCAGTGGTGGGGAACGTTTTCCCTGCAGTGCCGTCTTCCCCGTGCCCTGGCCGGCTCCCGACAGGGGCAAGGGTGTGCACTCTCGGAGCCCGTCCCTTCTCACCCGTCCTTCCCTACCATTTCATGACAGTCTGGGAAGTCGGGAAGAAGACCCAAAGCCCTGATGTGTGTGGGCTGCTCCTAACAGGGACTCAGCTGTGGACGTGCTCTGTGCTAAGCATCTGCATCCGAGTGGGGCTGGAGTCACTGCAGAACCGCCTGCTGACAAATGGGGTCTTGTGTCTTCAGGGCTCGCTGTCACGGTGTTCCCTGTGTCCCTTCCTCCTTTTAACTCTGGGCCGCAGAAATGCTGGGCACCTGAGCTTGCAGCTTCTGTTGGTGTCACGTGGCCGGACGTCAGTGTGGTGCCTGGCATCTGCTCACGCGTCTGAGGATTACAGAGGAAGTCATTGTGTCAGACTCTGCTGGTTTAACCTCGGCTCTGCCCCTGACTGTGGGCGACGGATCCTGGCCAGGGCTAGAAGGCACCGACACATGGCTGGAAGCGGCTCCTAGCACTGTCGGGCTGGGCTGGTGCCCCATGGGCAGTCCAGTGACTTCCCCTGGCAGGGCCCAGGGTCACACAGCACTCAAGGCAGGGCCTTTCTCAACTCTGCGCCTTCCCACTTTACTCTCCACCCTGGGAATGATGCTCCAACACTGAAAATCCTGCTGGTCCTCTGAGAATGCTCAGCTCAAATGCCACACCCTCCCGGCGCGTGTCTGACCCTCAGCCTGGGAGGGACCCGGCACAAGCAGAAGGAGCAGGGCACTGAGGGCAGGCTCCACGCCACTCAAAACCTGGGCTCAGAGCCCTGATTCTGTTGCCTAGGAAGCCCAAAGCCTCCACGCAGCGCCGGGCTCTGGGTGTGCCCTGGCCCCTCCTTGGCTGCCTCCTCGTGCATTCGCCCAGAGATGCCCCTACACCGGCAGACTTCCAGGGACCTGCGGCGTCACGTCCACCTGCTCCATGAGCCATTTGTCACCGCCACGCGGGGAGTTCTGCTTGCATTCATCACAGGGTATTGCCGAGGCACAGGTCTAAGTGGCTCCAGGGCGCACTGTCACCGATCTGTGACTAGTAGTAAGCCACCAAAAAGTTCAGGAGGGGTTCGTTATTTTTTAATCACTCTTACTTTTTAAGTGTGAGAATATGTTACAGAAGGGCAAGAAATAATTTGAATAGAATGCTAGGGAAGCTTCCTATTGAGTCCTGCAGAAGTCAAGACAGCTTAGACTGGAAGCTTAGAGAAAGGAGGACTTCAGTGAAGCCAAGAGGGAAAATGGGGCTTGGGGTTTGTTTGCTTCCTTGGTGAGAAGGGCGGAGGAGTGGAGGATGGCTCCGCTCTGCAGTGTAGCGGGAAGACACTGTCTATCTGCTGAGCTGGGGGACGACTGGGTGGAGGAGCTCCCTTCTGGGGTGTCCGGTCTGAGATGCCAAGCAAGGGAGAGTCTGAGAGGCCAGTGGGTTTGCAGGAGGAGACACTGGGCCGGGTCAGAGATCTGAGAGCGGGAAGCGTGGTGGAGCTGGAAGGGGCACAGTGGGTAAGGTCGCTGAGGAGGACAGAAGGTAAAGGCTTGAGGGCCCCAGACCCTTGGAACTGCATCAGCAGAGAAAGAGCAGTCAGAGAGGGCAAAGAAAAACCATGAGAGTGGTGTCTCGGGAAGCAAGGGAGCACAAGACAGAGAAGTGAGTGAGGAGCTGCAGCGTGCAGGCTGGAGACCCCGAGGCCGAGACCGTGCCTGGCGTCCACCCACCAACGCAGAGACGAGCTCCATGCTGAGCAGCATCCCAGTGGAACATCAGCCGGGTGGGCCGCAGCATGGGGGGGAGGGTTCACCTGGGAAGTGTGAGACCCTGGGTCAGCCCCCACTCCTGCCCACGCACACACGTGTGACACACACACACACGGTCACACTGAGTTTAATGTGCATGGAACCGATTTAGGGAAGAGTAGTACTTTCCTTTGCAAACCTTGTTCAAAGTGTTGCTGGAGCAGATGTCGAGATTTCTGCGCTGCTTACTCCGCTCCTGCAAAGACATCCGGAGGCCTCACCCCAAGTGACTGACAGAGGACTCGGGCCGGCTGTGCCCCCTTGCCTCTCGGTACCAAGCACCCCTGCAGTGTGGGGACCGAGTCCACGGCTAACAGTTCATATTTTCACAACAGGTTAGCTCACGCGTGAAGACAAAGCTCATTCCATCTGTTTTTGCTGCTAATGGGTCAACGATTTTCCCACAGCTAATTATGGCCATTTCATAGAAAATAACGTGTTTACTCTGAAATGCCAGACTTGGTTCTTGTGACTGAGCAGTTCTGACAGGTGCACATCGGCCTACGAGGGTGAGGGTCTTCACTCTATCATCTCCAGGAAAAGCCCGAGAAACCCCTCCTCGAGGTTACCGTGGGAAGTGTTACTGAGGGCCTTGTCATCCTCCTCCCTGGGGTCTTGCATCTCTCTTGGAATTATAATCCAAGAAACAATGGCGTTGCCCTCCAATCTCACTGCTATTGTTGGCAGCTCTGAAAATTCTCGTTTCTCCTAAGAGTGTTATTAAAAGATATTGAAAGGGAATTAGCCGGAGTTACCTGTCCTACCCTTCCTCCACTCCTGCCCACTTTTTAAGGCTGAACGGCTTGATTTACATGCTTGTCCTCCTTTGCTTCCTTCCTCAGAGATGGGCTACACACAGCTCTCCTCCCCTCTTCCTTTATATTTCTTTAACCCAGAGGCATGTTCTAAGGCACAGTCTTTCTCCTGGCTTTTCATTTTTGTTTTTTTGTTGTTGTTTTTCTTCCAGTACCAGGAATCAAACTCATGACCTTGCGCTTGCCAGGCAGGCGCCATGCAGCTGAGCTAAATCCCCAGCCCCTCTCCTGGCTTTTCAAAACCAGCATAACTGAGCAGGCAGTGACCTGAGACTTGCCTGCTCTGAAAAATTCTCTGAAATCATTACCTGCTCTGCCCCTCCTCTAACCCATGATACCAGTGAGCACAACCAGAGGTCATCATACTGGCTCAGTGGTCCTCTGCTGGTGCCTGCCTCGCCTGAAGCAGTCTCCGGGACACACACTCGGTCCCCCAGCTCCCCCGGCCACCGTTGCCACCCCCTCCTGTTCCTGCACTGGCACAAGCTGAGCAGGGAGGGGCCACAAAGGAGAGGAGACAGCGTGACGCACAAGGTGGAGGAAACAGGAAGCCAGGACAAAGGAGGCCTGCGCGCTGTCCAGCACCATGGAGAGGGGCACGGAGATGCCGCCCGCTGGGCAGGAACAGCCTGCATTAGCGGGTAGCCAAGGAGGTGGAGCCGTCCCCAGGAGAGGTGGGTCACTGCCAATGGAGCCAGGGACTGCAGACATCTTCCAAGAGGCGAGAAAGACAGTCCTGGAAAGAAAGGAACCTAAGTTCAAAGGAAGTTTTCGCTTTTGTTTTTTAAGATGGAAGACTCTAGAAAATATTTGCATTCTGAGGAACTTCCACAGAGAGGGGTACTGCAGATGGGACAGGTGGGTGCTCCGGGAGCCCCTTCCTTGAGAGGCCAGGAGGGAGCACGGATGCCTATCCCTCGTGGCCACTGGAGGGGAGAAAGGGGAGAGATGGCAACCATGCTGGGGCCTGCCTGCGGGTTTCCACTTCCTAAAGAAAGGACGCTAGGAACAAACCCGGAGGGGCTGGGTTTTGCACACATAGGCGGGGAATGGGTGAAGCCCACCCTGGGACTGTGGGGGGAGCGTGGTTCCAGCTGCCCTGGGGGACATTTGGTGCTGAATTAGGAGGAGGTGAAAGGATGACAGAATTGTGTGTTGCACACTTGGCCCTGATCTAACACATGGAGCACACTCAGATAGTGAAGCTGTCGCTACTTCTCCGCTGTTGGCGCCAGTGAGATCCAGTCCTGTCAAGAAAGAACCTGAACCATGAGCGGAGTTGTTCCACCTACTTTGTAAGTCCATTAAGTACAGAAATTGTTTTCACTAAGATCAAATTAAGTTCAAGACTCTTGGGAAGGCAGACGCAGTGGCCTCAGAAAGTGCCAGAACAGGGCATGCCCGGCCTGAATCAGAAGTGTGTGAGGACGCACCCCACATGTGTGGCACCCCTGGGTCTCAGGGTGCAGCTCGCAGGCTTCGGCAGCCCTGCTGCGAGAGGGCTGCTCAGGGGCCGCTGAGCCCATGAGCGGGAGAGGATCTGCAGCATAGATCCAGGACCCACAGCTTGGCCAGAGGAGCAACGGATCCATGAAGAAGCTGTGCTAAAGTGAGCTAAGAGGCTCTCCAGGGGCTGTGGCTGCACTGAGAAGATCAGCACAAACGCAAGCTCGGAAAGGTCACCGCTGCGTCCCTGAAGTTAGAGACAACCTCTGTCGTGCCACCCAGACACTGCACGAGACAAAGGAGCACCCCGAACCGCAGCGCGGACCCAGGCCCTTTCCCACTGGGACAAAGTGTGAGAACAGGTAGAACCAGGTAAGCAAGTAAAATCAACTGCTTCACCTCGCATCTGTTGAGATGCCCACTGTGAATCTGTGTTGGGCGGGGGGACAGTGGGATGGATCTTTTCACCATTTGGCGGCATTTCCCATCCTACTTAGAAAAGTTAGTCTCAGCCAAATGACACTATGTGACTTCTCAAATCCATATTGTCACGCCCCATGCCTGAGAGCTTTTTTATTCGTTCATGCTGGTTGTGCAGCCATCCAGGCCCCCATTCCTCGGACAGGCTGCCACCAGGGCCACTGTGCTGCCCGCACCTCACCCCCAGTCCCTCACCTCAGGCTGATGACGTCCCCAAAACATACTCGGCAAGACCAGGTCTCAAAGGGGCGAGGGGCATGGGCTACAGAAATGTTTCTCTGCTGGGCTGGTGTGGCCCACGGTGGGGTCTCTGGGTATCTGAGCAACTCTGTGCACCGCTTCGATAAAGGATGGGTGAACCTTAGGTCACTGTGCTGCGGGATAGACCTAGATGTCCCCCAGAGCCTTAGTGCGTGCTCTGCGGACCATGGACTGAAGCTTCTGAACCGTGAGCCAAAGTAAACTTTTCCTTTAAGCAGCAGGCGTGGGTTCTTTGACCTAGTGCAGAGAAAAGTGAGTAAGACACGCTGCTGTCGAACAGTGTCTGGAAAATTAGCAGCATAGGCTCAAAAGCCTAACTTTGCAGAGTAGTGACGGAGCTCGGGCGATCCCACACCTGAGCACTCACCTTTAGCTTTGGTTCAGGAATGGTCTTGGAGCCTGAAGGAGCAGCCAGGGGGGAGAGGGTGGGTGAAAGCTACTTCCCCGCCCTGCCAGCACGCAGCAGGTGACTCACACGAGAGTCACCAGGCCGGTGGACTGTCAGCATCCCAGCACTTGCAAATCACAGACAGCCACAGGTGATGATTTGATTTGAGACTTTTAAACATGTGTTTCAGGGACCCCCTGTGTTTCACATTCAGAGTCAAGGTCGTTGTTTGCAAGGCCAGTAATAAAGAATGCTAACTAAGCAGTAATAAGCAAAGTGAGACTTGAGCAAGCCTTTCCTCCACCTCTCCCGTCGGGCACTGCTGTCAGTGGTGTCACTGCGCGGTGCGATGAGCCCGGATAACGAGAGGGTGTCTGCCGGGCTGTGTGGCCTTGGAAGTCGGAGGACGCGGTACAGCTGCTCTGCGTCTGGTGTCTTCCCACAGCCCTCGGGTGCTGGCTCGAACCTCCCGGCACGCATGGGACGCATGAACCAGGCCCCCTCAGGCAGCCCCGCTGCCCACCTCCTTCCAGGTGAACTTCCACAGCACCCAGCACCCAGAGGAGCCGCAGCCTCAACACGCGCACTGGCTTCCTGCACCTTCCACACAGCCCGTCCAGGCCCCCTGGTCTCTGTCGTCAACAGGAAATGACAGCACTAGACGTGGAAGGACACATAGCACACGAAACCGGGTTCGTACCATTTTAACCTCCTTAGATACAACTGACCGTCGTGAACCCAGTAGGAACGGGGCTGTGTAAAAGTAAATCCTCTGACAAAATGCCACATGCACCGAGGGAAGACACAGCCCCGACCCGTCCCATGGACAGACACCGCTGGGCTCCAGGCACATTGCGGAGACATCCCAAGACTCCCTCGTGAGGAACTGACCTCTTCCCATTCTCTCCAGAAGCCTGAGCCGCTTTGCTGAGCACCCCTGAGAGTGAGACACCTCGGTCGGCATGTCCTCCCTTCAGGGTTTCGTTTCTACTACTAGAGACGCGTTCCAAAGCGAGTGCAGCACCTTCTGAACTTACAGACGCGAGGGCCTGCTCCACACCCACGGGGGCCGTTTCCAGGGAGGAACGAGAGGCCTGAAGGTGCCACCTCCGGCTCAACCGCGATCACAGTCAAGACTGCCAGCAGCCCCGGCTTCACTTGTCATAAAACCCTGCAATGACAATAGCCACACATGTCTCAATGCGTTTCAAAAAGAAAGACCTAATGAGTTTGACTCAAACAGATGTGACTCCAACAACATCTACATTTAAACGGGAAGTCGCACAGATTGCCAGGAATGGACCTGGTAACGTCAAGGTTGTGCCTCGCTGGAGAACACATCATTTAGCTCTGGGGGGAAATGTGCCGTCCCGAGTGCAGGGATGTGCCAGCAGGAGGAGGAAGGAGCGAGGGGCCTCGCTCAGGTGACTCACACTGCGCGGCCCTCTCCTCTCTCACGGTGGAAATCATAGAAATATTTGGTAATAAAGGAGTTTTATTTGTGCTCTTTATTCTGAATCTACCCCTCCTGGACCGTTCCAAGATAATTAGGTTGCATAAAATGATGGCCACCATTACAAGAAAAATTTTATTAGAATGAACCAAAGAGACTACAATGAACTTTCACAAGTACAATGGTGCCCAGGAAATGGAAGAGGAAATGCCGTGTATATCCACAGGACAACGTGCCTGCTCTAGGAACCTGCCCCACCTCGCATCAGAATCACTTCCGAGCGCGCTCATCACATAACTCCTGGGAAAGACTTTAAGTAAATAATGCTTCCTCTCCTGTGCAAGCCCTGGACCGAGTGCTCCGGACACCTGCTCCAACGCAGTCGTTACAAAACCAGGAGTTAAGGGGGCCCTTTCCCAGAAAACTGAGGCCGGAAGATCTCACTGCTATTGATGGCTGGATGAGCACAGATACCAGACTCAAGTCTTGGGCCCAGAGGTTTAAACTCTGCACCATAAATGAGCCCGTGGGCCCAAGTATATTAAAGCCATACATAGGACCATTAGCCAGCACTGCTCCAGAAGTCTACAGGGAGACAACATCTCAAGGGTCAGTGGCAAAGGAAAGGAAAGTATCACTTCTCCAGGCCACGTCTGTGCCTGGAACCCCAGGCAGAGCTGTTAGGAAAGCTGGGCTGCAGCCTGAAGCTGAGGACTGGGGGCCACCAGGGCCGGGTCCCCGTCCAGCCCCAACTAAATGCACAGGGCCAAGGAGCAAATGCAGGAGGAGCCTGGTGAGGTCAGGTAGCCGAGAAGAGGACCGTGGAACAGGACATCTGTGTGCACGGGACACTTGTCCACTGGTGACCACAGCCACACAGACCTCCAGACAGGCACCACAGCCGCTGGGGAGAGGCCATCCCATGGCTGCTCAGCCTCTGCATGTTAGGGTGCAAGGCTGCGCCCTCTCTCACCCTGGTCTTTTCTCAGGGTTGTGTTTGCAGGGAGCAAAGGCAGGGACAAGGCACCATCTCCCTCCAGACAAGACCTATTGCTCAGAATAAAAGCAGCTGCCTCCGCCAGCACATTTCCTTCCTGTACACAACCCATGGTATGTGCAGGTGGCTGGCCAGGCCCTGAACGCCGCCACTCATGACTTGAGGGCCGGGAAAACAGCTCAGAGTACTAAACTCTGGCAACTGCTTTTGCTATGTGTAACAAGTCTCTTGTCTCCAACTTGGAATCTCGCGTCTTCTGTCAACATCCGTGGAGCTGTAGGAGCTTCCAACCAGGGGAAAATGTCAGATTCTCCACAGTCCTTGCTAGAATGGTAGGATGCAAGGGAAGAATTCTGCCTTCCTTGAGATTAAACTATGAGTGGATGGCCATGGATACACATTCCTGTCTGACTGAGGCCACTCCTGGACAGTTAGAACCTCAGGGAAATTTCCTCCGATTTCTTGAACCAACTCCATCATGACTTCAACTCCCAGATCCCTGAAATTTCTTATCTATTTGCTTTATGATTACATGTTGGCTTGGTTTAACTCTTCTTTAAGATTCATAAGCTCTCTGAAAGTAAGAAAAAAATATCGACTCATTAACACATGCATAAATTTTGACTCTGTGCAACATACCAGTGTGTGGACACTCTGCATATAATAGGCTAATCGCCTACTTGCTGCCATGATTTGAATGTGCGCCCAGAAACTCACGTGTCAGAAACGTGCTCCCCAATACAACAGTGTTGGGATGCAGGGCCAATGGCCTCTGCCCTCTGTCAGTGCTGTTATAAATGGGGTCTAAGTTGCTTCACTTCTCATCACTGGACGCAATAACCAACACTCACAATTCAGAGGAGAAGTGTACTCTGGCTCACGGTTTCAGGAATCTCAGCAGGTTCAGAAATAGAAACAGTATGGAGGAAGGGACCAGCAGAGGAGGAGAGCTGGTCACATTATGGTGGACAGGAAGCAGAGAGAGGAGGGGAACCGGGAGGACCACACCTGGAGAGGTCGCAGCAGTGACCACCGCCAACCAGGCCCTGTGCCTATCAGCAAGCAGCTATCAACTCATCACCGGGGGGGTAGCTCATGGCCCAATCACGCTCTAAACACAAGGCTTGGGGGCACCCCAGATCTAACCACAGCAAACAGCGAGTGCCTCTTTGCCCCCGACTCTGCTGTGTGGTGAAGTTTTCACCCCTCTGAAGGATGGAGCCCCCAAGACACCATCTTGGATGTGAATTTCCAAACTTGCCCGTACCCTGACCTCAGACTTCCAGTCTCCTGGACTGTGAGCTATTGACTTGTGTTCTGTATATATCATCCAGTCCCAGGCATTCTGTCATAGCCTATAAGCAGACAGACACAATCATCAGCACTGTCAATATTTTTAATAAAATGCCTTTGTTGTCTCCTTTTTTTTTTTGGAGACAAGGAGTCACTCTGGACTTCATGGCAATCCTCCTGCCTCAGCTTCCTGAGTGCTGGGATTACAGGCATGTGCCACCATGCCAGCTCTAATTATCTTTCTACACAGCATCCACTTACCCCCTGTTGATGTCCAATGGGCAAGATTGCTTGAGCCCAGGAGTTGGAGGCCAACCTCAGCAACACAGAGGACAGTGTCTCAGAAAATACAAACAAAAGAGGAAGAAGAAAGAGGGCCGGGGTAATGACCTTCTCTTCTGCACACCTTCTGATCCTATGTAATTCTACAGCAACTGACCAGTATTTTGGACAAACAGCAACAGAGCTCTGTGTCTGAGTCACATGAGTGGTCTACCGCAGCCAACAAGCTCTGCAGGAAATGTAACCTGAAACTCCTGCTGCTTAGCCCTCCCAGAACATTGAGGAGTGGGAATTACAACTTATGACGCTTGGTGTGAGCCCAGCACACTTGTTCCTGGGATTTCTCTTTGTATTTGGTCTCCTGGAAGCATGGCCCTCCCTGGGGTCCCTTGGGAATGGTGATTTCCCACTTCGTTGACAGGGCCGAGACCCTGGAGCCCTCCTAGAGGGGAATGCAGGAGTGTCCCAAAAAGACTGGAGGAGTCACCCTGCCTACTGTGTGAGCATCCCCTCCACTCACAGTGTGTTCCCGTCTTCTTACCCGAGACAAGCAGGGCGGGGAGGTGGGGGGCTTCTTCAGGGAGCACACCTAGGACAGGCTTCCTGACCTGGTTTTAGAGAGAGAGTCTTAAGCCTTCAGATACATGGAGGGGAAAACTCTCCGGGCCTACCACAGTCCAACACAGTTCAGTGTACACACCTATATTTCCAACGCCTAGGAGGCTGATGCAGGAGGATTCAAGCTCAGCAAACCCGTCTTAAGAAAACCAAAACAAAACGAACAAAAAAGATGGAATTAGTGAACAAGAGATTTACAGGGGGAAACACCATGAGGAAGAAAGGAGCCGAAGCAGTGACCCTGTGAAGGACAGGGGGAAGCAGAGCTGACAAAGAGCCGTCCTAGACTTTAGTACGAATGTGAGAAAGTTCCGACAGGGAGCTGTGAGCCTGAGCCAGTGCACCCAGCAGAGGAGGGGCTCCACACCACAGCAGCTGTCTCCCTTGGGGCTCACGGGACCAGCAGGCAGCTTGAGGGACAAAGGCCTGGGGTCCTGGCCACAGCACACCTTCGCACCAGCAGACAGAAGCAGCTGCATAAAGCCCACCACTGTGAGATGCTGTCCTTTGTCACAATCCCCGTCACCAGGGCCACGGGGGGGGCAGCTCCTGTAGCCCTGGGCAAAGCTCCTCCTGCTGGGCAGTTTTCCGCACCTGGAGCCCAAGGGTTTTGCCAGCCACGTGCCCTCCGTCTCACTACTGGATGCTGAGTCAGATTTGGGGCCTACTGTGGGAGCCTCTTTCAACTATAATCTTCCCTGATTCCTTCAGTCAGTACCATTGTTCCCAGTTACCGAAACTCCTTCCGAAATACAATGAGAAATAATCACTGTAACCTATCATGGCACCATTTAGAATTAAATATACTAGATTTTTGATCTCCTTCTCCTTCTCCTTCTCCCTCTCCCTCTCCCTCCCTCTCCCTTATGGTACTAAGGATTGAATGCTACATTCCCAGTCCCTTTTCTATTTGGACACAAGGTCTCACTAATTTACTAAATTGCCCAGGCTGGGCTTGAACTTCTGATCCTCCTGCTTCGGCCTCCCAGCGTGTGTTACAGGCCTGTGCCACTGTGCCTGGCTTTCAGTTTCTTTTTATGATAACTTCCCATTTGGGTGAAACTCATTCCCTGGAAACCAACAGTCTAATGAAAACAGTTTGAACTACTCATGACTTTTAACTTTCTAATGGCTATGCTTAAAAAGTAAAAAGTCAGGGAAATTAAGACCAGCCAAGTCTGTGGAGGTCCAGTGTGTGTTTTATGGTCCAGCACATCTCAGTTTGAGCCTGCTGCACTGAGAGGCCTCAGAGGCCCCGGGATCAGCAGCCCTGCGACAGGGACCTCTGGTCTAACATGAAGGCTGACCAGAGTTGGAAGAGCCTGCAGTAATCATGCCTGCTTCCACCCTGCATTCACACTCGTTTCATTAAAGGTTCGTGAACACCGGCCAGCTTCTGACACAATACCCTAAAAGAGGGTGAGTTTTCCCAAAGAGAGGTAACGACCACTAAACCGTGAAAGTCCTGGATTTTTTCTCTTCTCCTCTCCTTTGCCAGACCACCCCCGGCTCCTTCTGAGAAACAATAACTACAAAATGGTTGTGTACAGCCAGTAGGAAAGCATTTTGTCCATTTCTCATTCAGCGTAGTAAAAGTTACTTAGAAATTGGTGGCTGCAATATTAAATTAGAGTATAAAAGTAAAGTACTAAAAATCACTTGAAGGCACACCCATGGAAGTGTTTAGATTCTCCTTGCCTGGAACTAGCTCTGGAGCTTTACACCTTTGGGCAAAGGAAGTTTGTTTTGTTTTGTTTTGAATCAGGACTAGAAGACCAAAAATACAGATTTCTGAGAGTTAAGAGTTTGATTTTTAGGCAAATTATTGAAACTGCAAAAGCCTTGATTTTTACCTGTCACACAGCAGGGAGGAAGGGAGCAGAGGCTCTCATGGGGTAGTCACAAAGCTTAACCACACTGCGGGAGGCAAAGAGGAAGCACTCTGTAAATGGTGCCCGTCGCATCATTAACACAGAGGCAACTGTTGTCAGGTATTCTTAAGTTTGTGGTCTGCAAACCCTCGGTCCGCGGATAAAACTACAACTGGATGGAGGAAGAGATGGACCCACACTTTTATCAACTTCTAAGCAAAATCTCGCTCCTCCTTCCACTGTGAATGTAGCACACTTGCACGAGAGGGACCGGTCCCTTCGCACCAGCAGAGGCCACAGCACTTTCCTGTTATAGCTCTGATGTCACAGACATCCCAAGGTATCTGCACGTCCACTGCCTCTTTGAGCTGACAGCAGCCACCTGACCAGTGCTAGATGTCAGCTCATCACTACAGAAGCACATAAAAGTGCTCCAGGTCGTATTTTAATTTCTGCATAAGTGGTTTCCTTTGCGGTACTCTGGGTTTTATTTTTTTACTTATTCTGAAAGCGTCCACGGCTTCACACGGCTACCCTACACGGGAGGTTAAGACCCATCCATCTTCACCCATCTATTGGACCCTGGCCTGCTGGGCTGTGTAGACAGAAGACACGGTGGCCTGGGCCTCGCCACTGGTGTCCCGCATCCCCTAGCCCCGTTTAATCCCTGCCCCCGTGTCCACCCCCTATGCCATGTTCAGCCACTGCCCCATGTCCACCCCTCCCGTGTCCACCTCCTGTGCCCCATGTCCAGCGCCCACCCCGTCTCCAAGGCTGTCCCGCGTCCAGTGCCTGTGTCTGTGACCAGCAGCTGTCCCCGTGTCCACCCCTTCCCGCTTCGTCCAGGTCCTGTCCCCCGTGTCCAGCCCCTGCCATCCGTGGCCAACCTCGTTTCCACCCTGTATCCGTGGGGCTGCTGAGCCGAGAAGCTGCCAACGCCGAGGTCAGCGGGCAGAGTCCCGCGGGGGCGCTCGACCCGCCCCCACCACGCCAGTCTGGGGGCGCGCGCCC
>NW_004955420.1:29504138-29515415 GCF_000276665.1 Chinchilla lanigera | reverse complement strand
CCCCCCGCGCGCCGCGCCGCGGGCCGGGTCCGGACGCGCCTCCCTCCCCGCAGACCCCTTCGCTGATGCCACTAAGGGTGACGACCTGCTCCCGGCCGGGACTGAGGACTACATCCACATAAGGATCCAGCAGCGCAACGGCAGGAAGACGCTCACCACGGTGCAGGGCATCGCCGACGACTATGACAAGAAGAAGCTCGTGAAGGCCTTCAAAAAGGTGGCGGGGGCCGGCGGGGCGGGGCCCGGGGGCGGGACGGAGCCGGGCTCTCGGGCTCCACGCAGTACTTCCCTTTCTGTGGCCGCTCATTCATTTGCAAATCAGTGTGGGACAGCCGGCGGCTTCGCGAGGCAGCCTGTTTCCTAAGGATAAGAAACCTAGTGAAGTAGTGGGTTTGTGCTCACGGTGAAATACAATCTCCTAAGCAAGTTACTGTGTTTGACTAAGTGATGTTTGTAAATGTACTTTCTCTAGAAATTTGCCTGCAATGGTACTGTGATTGAACACCCCGAGTACGGTGAGGTTATTCAGCTCCAAGGTGACCAGAGGAAGAACATTTGCCAGTTTCTCTTGGAGGTGAGTGGTTGGGTGTCTTATGTGAAATCTTCACATGGCTTCCAGAATTAAATGCTGCATGCGTTATTTCCTCCTTTCTAAAAATCATGTGAGTGAAGTAGGTAGTTGAGTAAAATACAGAGTCGACGCTCATTTCGAAGGCAGTAGCGCCTCGTCCCCAGGCGTGCGCAGTGTCTCTCACCGCGGGTGTGGGGCCTGCGCGGGCGGGGGTTGTGCTGCCGACAGCCAGGGCTCAGACAGCCAGGGCTCAGCGTCGCACCAGCTGCCGGCTGATTGTTCTGGCGACTGCTCAACGACTGCTCAAGGCTTCTCAGAGATTAACACGATGCCTCAGGGTACTTTCTTATTTCACAGGTTGGCATTGTCAAGGAGGAACAGCTTAAGGTTCATGGGTTCTGAAATGAGCCTAAACACATGCAGAATTTTTTGAATGATTTTGTTCTCCAAACCCAGCTTGGCTGCCTTGTGAAATGATTCTCTGCAGTGAACGGACTTTTCGTTTATTCAGTCATTCAAACTTCCATTCCCATCAGCATGACAGGAAACGTGGGACGTGTAGGCTGGAAACACATAAGGAAATTGCAGTCAGATGGTAACGAAGCCCTGTATTCATCTTAACATGTTTCCAATGGAAAATACTTTGTTTTGAGTGTTTGTTTATTGTTTATTTTCAGTTGACTAAATGTTTTTTGTTGTATTAAACCTTGTATGTTGCAGCTTAACAATAAAAAAATCAGTTCTTTTATGAGCTGTTATGCTCCCCAATCTAAGCAAATAAGGTACCCGTTTTGTCTTTCGTAGTTGGACCTGTCATTGCACACTTTCTGATTAGCTTCAGTTGCTGTCACCCCCAGAAATGCAGGGAAGCTTTTATTATACAGTGTGTTTTTCATTTATTGATTTCTAAATAAGAAAGCGAGCAGGAACATAAACTCACCCAGAGCCACTACTCGCTGCAAGCCAACTAAAAGTTGTCACAGATCTTACCAGAAAGTGATGTACAAACTGAAGATCTCAGCAGAGAAGAGTCCCTTTGTGCGTGTTACTGGCCTTCACTGTCCCTAAGTGCCAGGTACTGTCACAGCTGGGACCCAAAGTACATCTGAGCCCAGGTGCTTCTCTGCAAGTACAGGTGGTGGCATGACAGCTGTCCTGGACCTTGGGGCCATGGAGTGCTGGGAAGGGGTGCTGGCCAGAGGAAGCAAGAGTCATGGCTGCCCGCACAGGCTGCGGAGGTGGGAAGACCTGGTAGGAAGATTCGGTTGCAGCTTGGCCTCCAGGTCCAGGCTCCGGTGCTCTCAGGAGCAGTAGGTGTTTGCTCGGGTCCAAGCGACAAACCAGCCCCAGAGCAAGGCCCTGGTAGCATGAGCCGTTCCGCAGTGCAGTCTGGTGTGGGGAGCAGTCTGGCCATGCTGTCTGCTCCCAGCAAGGCCCGCCCAGGCATGATTCTGTTTAGGGTCAGCCTCCATGAGGTTTGCCTCCTGGTGGAGCGTAGCAATGGGCTTTGTCAGTTTGTTGCCCGCTCTTGTCCCCAGGAAAGACTCAGACTGTCAGAGGTGAGATACCAAGACGTAGTGCCAAATTGGGCAAACTCACTTCTGGAAGGTTATAATTTTTCTTCTGGTTTTTCTTTTTTTTTTTTTTTTTTCCCAGTACTGGGAATCAAACTCACTTGCACTTGCCAGGCAGCCGATGTTCCGCTGAGCTAAATCCCCCAGCCCCTTCTTTTGGTTTTTCTGAGACAGGGTCTCACTATATAGTCCAGGCTGGCCTTGAGCTTGAGACAACCCTGCTTCATCCTCCTGAGTGCTGGGATTATAGGGTGTGCCACTATGCCTGACTTTGGAAGGTTAGAGGATCCAGAGGTTTGGGAGCATTTTCTGATGACCTAGAAGCCCAGCTTTTCTATTGGTGACAGTCCGCGACACCCCCACCTCTTGTTGAGTGCTGTGGAAATGGAAATGCAGGCATGTAACATCCAGTCACATAGTCTCCGTAAGGACCTTGCTGGGGACGAGCCGATGCTGAGACAGGGACCCCTTGTCACAAAGCCATTGCGGAGCTGTGCGTCAGTGAGTGGGGTCACAGACCTGAGCACGTCTGCCCTGGGGTCGTAGAGACTGCCGTGGAGAGCGCAGCTCTTCAGCCTGGAGCCCCACATGCTGCCTGGACCTGCTCCCCTGGGGCAGCCCCGTCCCCCTGCAGAGCAAGCATCGGGAAGAGCGCCTCACACCTTTGGTACACTCAGTCTCCTCCTCGGATGGACTCAGCATCATCACCCTCCACTGGAAAAGCTGATCAGGAGCCTCAGACCTGGATAAAACTGACCACTCTCGCCTCAGCTGTGAGAGGCAGGTGGTGAGTAACCGAGCAGGGAAAAATGTGGACAGGTGCAGCTGAAATAAGTCGCCAGCCAGCCGTCCTCGCCCTGTGTGGGAAGGTTGCAGCCTGCAATTTCTTTCATTAGTAATTTATGCTTCAAGGTGCAAAATGGAAGATAACAGAGGTGAGTCTGCCCATGGGCTTCTGGACTTGGAGGTCTTAGCAGGCCACTAGGAAATCCAGACCTCTGCTGAGGCTCAGCCAGCGTGAAAGTTCCCTCTGCCTTCGATCTCTGCCCTCCGAAGCTGTGGAGGCCAGGGACACAGCTGCTACCCCGGCCAAGGCCAAGACGCAGAGCTGACCGCAGCCCCCAGGAAGGGGCAGCCCTGTCTGCTCGTGATGGCAGTTAGCCAGAGCAGCTGGAGGTGCGGAGCCAACGGGGCTCCAGCTGCAGGAAGAGCCACACGGGTAACAGCGGGGCCAGGGAGGCGGTCCCGCTGGACCCAAGGCCAGGGGCCTCCCAGGCAGAGGCCTGAGCGCTAACGGGCAGGTTGTGATGCTTGTCGGGGTCAAGGGGCCTCAAAAGGCAGCTGGAATTAGGAGCAAAACCACATCACAGCCAGCCTGAAGTCAGCCAGCCCTCCTGCTGAGATAACAGCTAGGGGAGCAGTGGCTGCACTCCTCCTCCCTCCAGGAAAACCGGAACAACAGGAGGCCAAGCTGTCCTTGCACTCTCACCCCGGCACAGGTGGGTTGCCCGGGGGTTCTGCCCACTCGGACCTCTCCTGCACTCACCATCCCCAGAAGCCTCCGTTGCATGGGAGCCCACCAGGAGCAGGGCCTGCTGTGCTCTCAGCTCAGCTCCCTCCCAGACCCAGGATGCCCAGTCTCAGGGCTGTCATCTCAAACCAGGGCAGACCCCACAGCCACACACTCAGAGCCAGGCGCTGCTGATGCAAGGCACAAAAGAGGTCTGATGTGCAATGCCAAAATCCTAGCCAGTGAGGTTGGTGTGCTCTGGGAGGCTGAAGCAGGAGGATTCAGCAACTTAGCAGGACTGTCTTAAAACTAAATAGTATGGGGGACATAGCGCAAAGGGCCTAGCCAAACTCCTCTACAGGGAACCCAAGTGACCCCAAGCTCCACGCTGCACTTGGAGGGTTCCAGAGAGCCTCGGGACCCGCGGTGATCCAGAGGGAAGCTAGCTTAGCCCCTGCTGTCCCCTCAGTTCTGGGACCTAGACCCACCTCCCGAGCCACTGGGGTGACAGCACGCAGTCTGGGGCAGGGCGCGAGCCCCAGCCCTCAGGGAAGGAAGGAGGAGGACCCTGCGCGTCAGAAAAGCTCATCCGCTTGTCAGCAGGCCCTGCCTGCAACGCTGGCACCACTGGTGTGTTCACAACTTGGAGAACCTTAGCCCAGCGTGCAGACGGAGGCACACTTGGGCACAGGTGCCAGGGAGAGAACGCAGGACAAGTCACGGAGGGCGGCCCCTGGGCAACCCGGTCCTTTGCCGCCCCCTTGCGGCCACTCTGAGCACCGGGGTCCCAGCAGGGCAGCCGCTTAACCAGGAAGGTTGGGTGAGTTTTTTTGTATTTGTTTGTTAAAGTAGGGTCTCACTGTGTAATTCAAGCTGGCCTTGAACTCACAGGGGTCTTCCTGCCTCAGCCTCCCGAGTGCTGGGATTACAGGCTTGCACCACCACACCTGGCATGGTTAGGTTGTTGATAAGTGTGATTTTACCATACCTCAGGTGTCTTCCAGGGCTGGAGCTGGGCTACCCCTTGTGACTGCAACTCACAAACACGAGTTACAACTTGCTGTCCCTGAGAGAGAGCACCATTTCCAGGACTTGCCCTGCAGATCGATAAAGTCACTGTCTACATGGTGGCATCACAGGAGTTCATTCTAATGTAAACAGAGACTTCTGCTATGCCTTCGCAGAGTGGGGATCCAGCTGGACAACAACCAACACTGCTGGCTGTCATTTGAGGGGACACAGTCATTTCTACACAGCTGGAACACACAGTGCCTCCCCTTAACCTGACACACAGGGTAACATGCCTCTGTGCTACCAGGTTTTGGGGTGCTGCGGCCTCCTCCTGGGGGTGGTTTCCAGGTCACTTCCGTCCTGAAGAAAGAATTGGTCAAGACAAATGCAAATGGTAGCAAAGTTTTACATTTACTAAAGGTAGGAAAAGAAACAGGCTCTTCAGAGCAAATCTGGGCCAAGTCAAGTAGGAGAAGCGCACCCTGCAGCGCCAGGGCAGCCGCCGCCACAGGAGAGAAGGCGCAGGCCAGCAGCGCGGTGGGCGCCGACCTTTGAGACCTCTTCTCCTCGGGCTGGCGTCCTCTGAAAAACCCACTGTTCTCACGGCGCCCGATGCAGGGCTGTGGGAAGCATTCTACAGAGCTGCTGGGGTTCTAATGAGCAGGTCTCGCCCCTTGCCCAGCCAGGTTTCCCACAGCCCAACCCCTGCCTCTTCTGGGCTCCCGAAAGCATTGCTTAGAGCAGCTCGAGTGCCACAGCCGGCTGTTTGTATCAAAGCTCTGAAAGGTTCGCTGTCCCTGATTGCGAGGTCACCTGAAGGCTTTGGTCTGGGAGAAGCAGTGACTGGGCTCCCTCCAGTCCCTCATGGCCACACAATGCATGGTGCTATTCCACTGAAGAACCCAGGACCGTCAGGCATGCATGTGCATGCTGAAATCCTAGCACTCTGGGAGGCTGAGGCAGGAGGATCAAAGTTTGAGCCCAGCCTGGGCAACTTAGTGATTTAGTGAGAGCCTGTCTCAAAAAAAAAAAATGTTGGCAGTGTACCTACCTCAGTGTGAAGGCCCTGCAAGGGGAAAACCCCGGCATGGTGTGGTGCGCACCTGCAGTCCCAGCACTCAGGAGCTGAGGCAGGAGGATTGCCACAAGTTCGAGGCCAGCCTGGGCTCCATAGTGAGTTTAAGGCCAGCCTGAACTGCATAGTGAGATCCTGTCTCCAAAAAAAAAGGGAAGAAGGAGAAAGAAAGGGAGAGAGAACAGGAGAAGAGGGCAGGAGGAGGGAGTGGAGAGGGGCCCAGAACAGGGCTCGTCTGGAAGCCCAGTGACACCAACACTCACTGCAGAGCCCGCCTGCCCATGGAAACCAGGAACCGGAGCCACACCCCAGGGTTTCGGTCCCGAGCCCAGGGAGGTGTGGGGAGAGGCCCGGACTACGCAGCCCCACAGCGTCTAGAGGTTTTACTTCTGAAACTCAGTGTTCCTCAGCCACAGGCTCCTCAGCCTGTCCACCATCACTGAGTACGGCCCCGCACGCTGGCTTTCCCTAGGTCACTCACGAAAATAGCAGATTCCTTGTCGGCCTGGGCTGGGCGATCTCCACGGCCAGCTGGTTGGGCGAGGCCACATGGAAGGTGAGCGAGCTCGGCCTGCTGTGGCCGTGTCTGAGGCTGTGGTCGCGGGCGGATGGGACGAGAGGAAGCTGTGCGCACTTTCGAGCCTCAACTACGCTGGGCTGGAAGGGGTTGAGCGGCCGCCGCCCCGGTGGCCGACACCAGCCTCTCCCGTCCCTGTCGGGAACTCGTTCCAGCGATTCCAGTGACTGCCCAGGGCTTTGGGCCTTCCAGGCTCGGAGGGCACTGCGTCTGGGGTTTCTCCTGTTCTGCCTCTGGACCCTTGGGCTTTCAGACTTTCAGGTGGCCGCAGTGGGCTGTCCGACCTCTGAGCCTGTACACTACCGAATTCCCCACATACTCAGGGCAAAACTTGGTACCAGGAGTGGTTCTAGAGAAACAAAATGCGGGGATGGATTTCCCGACTGCTGCAGTCTCCGGAGCTGGCTGTCTAACTCTGTGAGCTGAGAGGCTGCCTCAGGACACACACAGCTTCCGTGCCTGTGAAGCCCCTAACTCACCACCTGTGGGACATGGGGACTTGGTGCCTGCACACAACACCCATGCACACTTTGGGGAGAGTGAGAAATGTAAGCCAAGCGTGGTGGCACACACCTGTAATCCCAGCACTCGGGAGGCTGAGGCAAGAGGCTTGTTGCAAGTTTGAGATAAAGTGAGCTCAAGGCCAGCCTGAACTGCATAGTGAGACCCTATCTCAAAAAGACAAAAAAAAAAAAAAAGGTAACAAGACTTCAGGGTGTTCTTGGTGTCTCTGGACAAAGTAAAACAGAAAATAACCAGCTCAAAGATTCACACTCCCAGCTCCAGAGGCCCGAGGAGAATCCAGAGGCTTCTCGGTGGGTTTGAAGAAGCGTCTCCTCTCCGTTAGCCACAGGGCTGAAGGTGCTGAAAACCAAACAAAACCCTGGCCCGGAGAGGGGCTGTTAGGGTGCAGTCCAGTGCTCTGCCGGCACTGGTTTCTCCAGGGGCAGAGGCCACCCCAGCCTCTGCGGCGGACCCCACTCTGCTGTGCAGACAGTAATGACTGCCCCGCCCCCAAGCCAAGCTGGGCGATGCCGACCTTGCCGCCCACTTCTGCCTCTAGACCAGCAGGCCCTGGCAGAGCAGGTCTGCCACGCTGCCCGGGTGCTCTCGGCCTTCTGATCCTACAGGCGGAGGTCTAGGGAACGCGTATGGGAATGGATCCAAGGGTGGGGGCTGGTGGAGGGAGGGACACAGACCCGGCTGGGCGGAGCTTCTTGCCGTGGGCCGGCTAAGCAGAGGCTCTGGGTTTGAGGGCGCCACACGGAGTTGAGAAAGGAATTGAGAGTTTATCTGGCTGCTTGGCTGAGGTGTGGCCCAAGGGTGGCCGCTGCGGGAGAGGGCCGGCGTCCCTCAGTTTCCGGTTGGGCAGAGCTACTGAGAGCTTCACCAGGGAAGACCCAGTCGTGCACAGGATGGTGACCCCGTGGGCCGAAGTGTGTGTGGCCTTGCTGTCTCCTTGGAGAAGGGCTGCGGTCCAGGAGACACGTCGGGTGCCAGGGTGCCCAGGGCGGGCTTGCGGCCAATCCTCTTGGCGGTCTTCGTGACTGGACGGAGAGCCCCCCAGGAGACGTGCAGATGCTCCTGAGCATCTGTGGGTTTCCAGGGCAAGTGGCTCGGCTTGGGGGCGGCCTGCCTGGAGGAAGCCATCCAGTCACCCTCACACTCAGTTCTGCCTGGGCTGCGGCCGCCACCCCTGTGACCCGCAGACCCGCATCTTCAGCCTCTGCACACTGCGCAGGGCTCACACCGGCACTCTCCAGGGAGCGTCAGGGCCCCGCTGCCACCACGGCCTGTGTCCCCTTATTCTCTGGCTCCCAGCTTGGCCCAAGCGGCTGCCAGGTCGCCGTCTCTCCTGCCCTGTGGACACTGGGCTCTGCCGCCTCCCCCCGTGTCAGCCAACCCAGTGCGCCCCCTTTCATCATCGCTGGCCTGCTCCCCAGAGAACCCGGCGGGGCAGCAGCCGGTGCTGGGTCCGATGTGGGCTCTGCACAACTCCGCGGCTGCCAGGGTGATGCCCTCACCGCCTCTCCCAGCCCCGCACCCCCCTGTCTGTGCCCAGCCCCTCGCTCACCAGCCTTGTTGGGAAGACCGCAGCCAGGGGGCTGCAGGAACATGCTGGTCCTTCTCCCCGCTTCACCCCGCCTCTGCCCTATCCATCCTGAGACCCTGACTCTCCCCCTCCCACCTGCCCAGCAGGGGGCTCTACGCCACCCCACCCTGTCTGCAGTGAGCGGGGCGCCCTGGCCGCCCTGGCCGCCCCCCCCCCATGCCCCGCGTGCGTCTGCCCTCGGGCGTCTTGGTCAGACGGGAACGTCCTCTCGCGCCGCCCATCTTTGCACAGAAGGGAGAAGCTCTTCCAAGGGTAGGGAGCCAGGCGTCCCCTGGGTATAGAACGGAAACCTCAACCCTAACCCGACTTCAGCACAGATGCTGAACTGTCCTGCGCCCCGAAGTCCGCCTCTCAGCAGAGAGCACGGCCATCCCATCGCTGTCCGAGCCTGAACGTCATCCTCGGTGACTAGCCATCTAGCTCCGCCGGATCTGAGTCGGTCTCCTGTGTCCACTCCCACAACCTCCTTGGCCTCCTTCCTGCCCCATGCCTCGCCCCCCTGCCTGAGTGCCGCCGCTGTCCCCTGCTCCGGCAGGAAATCAGAGTGCGCAGCGTCCTTGATGCTCCGGGGCGTTTCTTGGGCATGAGCCCCTCACGTGGCTCCCAGGCTGCACAGCTCGCTTCGGCCTGCTCCGCCTCACCCGCGTGCGCAGCGTCCCGGACACACTGTCCTTGACCTCAGTGTGCCCTCCACCCTCAGCCTGCCCAGTGGACTTCTGTGTATTCACAAAGTCGTGCAGCCGTTTCCATGTCACAGGACCTCTTGTGTGATCAGTGATCTTTATCTACTGACGTACTGGTTAGTGGTGCTGGCATCTGCCTGTACATTGCAGAGTCGCACAACATATATAAACAGCCAGGCATGGTGGTACACATCCCTTACCCGGCACTCCAGAGGCTGAGGCAGGAGGATCACAAGTGTGAGGCCAGTCTGGGCTACGTAGCAAGACCCTGACTCAAACCAAAATGTATATGAACTGTTTATTCTGAAAAAGGGTTTTGCTTGCTTTTCTTGCTGTCGTCTCTAAATACAAGTCCCGTCACGGCAATGTGACACATCCTTTTGCTGTACTAAGAGTAATACCCATGGAAGTCTCAGAGCTGCAGGGCTCTGCCACAAGGACATGCTGTGCGTGCGCGCGCGCGCGCGCGCACACACACACACACACACACACACACACACACACGGGCAGGAGAGCGCCTGGAACCCAGCAGGCTGCGATCCCACCAAGACCGCTGCTGGCAGACGCCGACGTGAAGGGCTGCCCTGTACTCAGTTTACGCGGCCATCTGAAAACAGGAAAGCATATCCTCACTGTCTGTTCTCGAGGGAGGCTGGGGTGCAGACGCCTAGCTGCACAGAGTCCAGGCCAGAAATGCAGCCGAACACGGAGATTGCCCACCCCAGTGGGACGGGAACGAGCGCTGTGATTCTGGGTGGACCGTCAGCGCAGCCCTGGTCCTCAACCCCGGCTGTGCAGCCTGCGACCTCCTCCCCCACACGCAGCTTCCGCACCCACAGTGCGGGGATGACGGTGACACAGGTGACCAGGTGACCTCGGGGACACTCAGGCGTAGCAGGGTGCTTGGCAAGGGTCTGCAGGTTAAGACATTACCTTTTAATACAACCAGCAGAGCGCACAGGTCCTGTCAGCCGTGTGGAGACGCAGGTGAGGGTGGGGAAACGTGGAGCTGGGAAGGGTGTGTTTCATCATGCTGAGGACGTGTCCAGCGAGGACCAGGAACAGCAGGAAGCTGCAGGGCCGGAGTCAAGAGACAGCACTGAGCTACTGCGGCAAAACAGCAGAAAACCGGCCGGGCACAGTGGTGCGCGCCTGTGATCCCAGCACTTGGGAGGCTGAGGCAGGAGGACTGTTGCGACTTCAAGAACATCCTGGGCTACAAAGTGAGCTCAAGGCCAGCCTGAGCTGCATAGGGAGACCCTGTCTCAAAAAGAAAAAAAATTTTAAAAAATCAGAAAACCAACACAAGGACTCACCCGAGCCCCCAGGACCCCAGGCCTGCAGGAAGCAGAACCACAGGCCCCGAGTCCGGCCTCCTCTGCATCGCAGTTCTGACCCCTCGGCCCTCCCTCCAGAAATCTTGTGTGGTCAACGCCTCCCCTCCTGAGGGCGGGATCCCCAAGCCCCAGGACCTCAGGGACGTGCGCCGCCCCCTCAGCCCTGTGCAGGGACCTCACCTCCTCCTGGCGTCCCGCCCCTTCCAGCCCTGCGCCAGCTGCTCCAGCCTTCGGTGGGAACAAGAACCGAACCAACCCCGAGACAGACGCGTCCTCGGCTGCGCCCGCGGCCCTTCTCGCGGCCGGGCTGCGGCCCCTGTCTCTCCGCGTTCGCGCCCTTCCTGCTGGTTTTTCTGGGTCGGGGCGCTCGGTCTCCAAGCCCCGGCGCGGGCTCTGCCCCTCGCCCCTCGGCCATCCGCGCCAGGTCCGGGCCTGTCTCCCTGCCGCGTCCTCCGCCCGCAGCTCCGCGCCGGCTTCCACTCTTTCCGAGCACCCTCGAGGGTGCGCTGTGCCCTCGCCCCGCCGGCCTTGCTCGGGCTGTGTCCTCTGATGCCCGCCGCGGGTCCCCACCCGGGGCCGGCCCCCTCGAAGTCCTCCCAGCCCGGAGCTGGCTCCTTTGCACGGCTTGCAAAACAACTTCAAAAGTACACGTGGGGACTCGGAGTGTTACCTGGAATCGGAGTGCGCTTCTCGTCCCTCGTTCTGGCGCTTCCGCGGGGCGCGACGGCCGGGGCCCCGACTGCCCGGCGCGCGGGTTTGGGGCCTCGACGCCGCGAGGGACAACGTCAGGTGCAGGACCAGGCCCGGCCCGCGGATGGCGCCGCCC
>NW_004955420.1:29482322-29503793 GCF_000276665.1 Chinchilla lanigera | reverse complement strand
GCCTGGGCCGGAGGCCGGAGGCACCGTGGGGGCCGCGGGGCCGCAGAGGGGCGCCCGGAGCCGCCCGGGCTGGAGTCCGCAGGAACCCTCGGCCGGCTGGAGAAGCTGAGGACGCGCCGGGCAGAACGGTCTCCGCGCCGAGGGCGTGCGAACCTTCCCGACTGCGCGCGAACCGCGCCGCTGACCTCGCTGCGAGTCTCCGGGCGCCGGGGTGCTGCGGGCCCAGGCCGGCTCACTGCGCTGCCCGCACCACCCGGGCCCTCCTGAGAGTTCCCGCCGGGCTGCCGTCCCCACTGCCGCCGCGCTCCGCACAAGTCCTGCCTTGCTGTGGGCAGAGCCTCGCTCGGGCGGCGCGGCTTCCTGGGCCTCCCGGTGCCTTAGGGCAGGGGACCCCTCACCAGGGAGCCGGAGGACTGCAGCTCTGACCTTCAGCCCTCTTGGAGCACCGAGTCAATGAGGTGCCGGCTGGATGGCAGGAACTGAGGGGTCCTCTGTGTGCGGAGTGCCCCCCAGCAGCCCGGGCGGGGTGCCCAGTCTTTGGCTATGGATCCAGGTGACTTGGAAAGGGTCCTCTGGGGCCACAGGCTGCCCCAGGAATTCTTGTTGGGGTCTTAGGAGTGTGAGGGCTGGGGAGAGGAGGCTGGGACCCCCGGCCTCCACTCCCCAAGACGTGGGCGGTCACCCCAGGTCCCGGCTGGCTCCAGATAAACCAGCCACTGCCCGCTGGCTGTGTGCCCTGCAGTCAGTCTGTCCCCACGCATCCCTCCACCTGCTCATGGAAGGAGCGGGAAGCCATGAGCCCAGGCTGACAGTAGGCGACCATAGTCACCTGAGCGCCCGGGGCACGCGCCACGTGCACAGCAGAGCTTCGCCCTCAGCTGACCGAGGGCAGCGAGCCGGTCCCCGTGGCCATGTGCTGTGGGGCATCAGGCCACGGTGATCGGGCTCGGGCCAGCACCCTGCAGAGGACGCCGGAGGAGCCACCAGGGAGGGATTCCCTGACCATTCATCTGTGCCTCCCGGGGAGCCTCGGGAGGCCTGCAGAAGCCAGGGCTGCGCAGGGCAGGGACCGATGTGTGCATGGCGCCTCCCCTAGGGGTGAGCAAGCCGGGATTCGCAGGTGCTCAAGGCATTTCCCTCCCCATGGAAGGCGTCAGGTGAGCACAGGGAGAACGAGAGCCTGTCCGTCACAGGTGTCAGGTGCCACCGTGATGCCAGCTAAGGGGAGGGGATGCCATCAGTAGACACTGCCAGGGCCCTGCCCATGGGCACGGGGCCATCACCTGGCACACCAGTCCTCAGCTTCCTTCCTGGGAGCCTGGTGCAGGTGCGCAGGGCGGCACCCCGGCGCCCCAGGCTGCGTGGGGAAGCTGCTGGCGATGCAGAGCCCAGCTTGCTGCACTCCCTGTTCTTTGAGTGCCTCGGGACCCGCAGGTGGCTGCCCTGGCCCCCTGCTGACTAGTGTTGTGGTCTCATGACCCCCGTGGGAAGCCAAGACTCAGAGACTCCAAATTTGGGGAGCAAAGGCATTTATTCCAGGCCTGGCTGATGCAAACTCATAGGACCGGCCCCGAGAATGCGCGCCTCACAAGCTAAGCACATTGTATTTAAGCACAAAAACCACAAAGAAGGGGTGGTAATGGGGTGATAGTTAGTGGCAGCTTCGGATTGGGGGATACAAGTTAAAGGTTGAGGTGGTTTTACATGATTGGTATAGGACAGCACATCAAGCAGATGACGCATTTTTCTAGTGCACAAGGACAGTTGGTTTTTTTTATTATGTCCTTTAAGGAAAATATTATCTTGGTCTAACACAACATGTTTATCAGCACAGCATACCAGTCAGGTCACAAAGACTCGAGAGAAATTCCACAGCACAACTTGTTTATCATGGCTACTCAGGCGCATACAGAACAGCAACGTGGCGCAATAGCTAGGTTATAACAACTAGCCCCCCACACGCTAGCTACCCTCCTGCTCGTCTGTCTCACTGCCTCCCTCTCTTATCAGGTTCTGGGGATCACATTTCAAATGTGCTGGCACCCACTCCCTAGCCTCAGCTTTGCCTGGCAGGCACTCACATTAAGCTGCCTGAACCTCGTGATGACATTCCAAGCCTTCACTGGGTGAGAATCCTAACTCAGAATCCACAGGTCAAGGCCAGCGGGAGGCCAGATGCCTAACCGGGCACCAGACAGCTCCAGGCCAGCGCGGTGGGTCAGCCGTCCTGGGAGCCTGCGTCCTCCGGAAGCAGCTGCGGGGCCCCTCAGGGCTGTTTGTGACCGGTGCTGCGAGGTCTCCCCGTTTCAGGGAGACTGAGAGTCTGCGCTGGTGGGGGCTTTCCCGTCGGGTAGATGTGGGAATCAATCAACGATTTTAAAGCACCAAGGAGCCCAAGGGAAACCCTGCAGGCGCCAGGGCCCGCCCCAGTCGCCCGGCCTGTGACAGTGCGGTGACCGGCCCAGGGCATTCTGCAGAGGGGAGCTGTGGGGCAGAGGGGAGACCTGCGCGAGAGGAAGTGGAGAAGGCGGGCCCAGAGGGTCCCTGCCAGGAAGCAGACAGGGCAGTCGTTGCAGAGTCCACAGTGCGCTGTAGCTGTTAACACTCGGGGGCCAGAGAATCACTGTCCACAGAGAGGAAAGATCCAGGCGAGGCTGAGGATGGCAGACGGGCGGGGGTGAAACCAGGGCAGGCGGCTGGGGGGCCACGGGTCGGCGAAGCTCAGGTCGGTGGCCTTGTCCCTTCTAAGGTAACATTTTCTCAGTATTTTTACTTTTTTTTTTATATCTAATTATAAAATTGACACGTTTATCCTGGAAATGATAAAAACACAGACACCAAGAAGGAAGAAAAGAAATATGTCCTGTTACCTCACAACCCAGGAAGAGCCACTGCTAGCATTTCTTCCTGCCAACTAGGATCGGACTGTCCACGCTGCTCTGAAATCCCACGGTTTCCGTTCACAGCCTCCCGCGGGCACTTGCTGAGGCCCTGAGAGATTCTTTCAAGATATGTTGAATTTTAGTTAGGCTGCATTTCCCAGGAGGTCTGCACCCACCCCCCAGCCGTGCACGCCTCGTAACACCCCCCACACAGTGTGACAGTGACGTGTCCATCTCAAGGTGGGGTCTCCCTGCTCTGTGGGATCCAGCCAGACTTCTGTAGCTGCCTGGATTAGGGTTCACTAGAGGAACAGACTGATAGGACATATATGTGTGATTGCAGGGTCAGAGGTGGGACGTCCCAGGGGCCGCTGTGGAGCCGGGTGGAAGAAGGCACGATGGCCACGTCCACACTGGAGAGCGGGGGTCAGCGAAGGCCAAGGGCCTGGAGCTCAGTGTAAGTCGTGTTGGAGAACAGAAGAGACCGTGCTGGAGGCCTGGAGGGCTGACACAGCTGTCCAAAGGCAGGGGCGAGGCTGCGCTCCCCCAGAGAGGCAGAGCAGACTTCCTCCTCCGCTCCCTTGCGCTCCACCTGGGCTCCAGCTCCTCGGCCGGTGCCCTCACGTCCGGTGAGCGAGTTCTCCCCTGGGCTGGGCCTGCACGTCCGCCGTCCACGAACGTGCTCCGAATCTGCCCGTCTGCGGGGCACTCCCTGCCCTGGTCAAGCCCACACATCACAGGGAGCATCACACTGTCGCCATCAGTGAGCCCGGCTTTGTGACGAAGGCAGCCTGGTTCTGGTTCCTCCTTCCCACCCTGGGAGTGAAGCCTTCATGTGTGGGGAGTCCGGGCACAGGCAAGGCCCTTGTGAGATGAGGTCATAATTTGATGGCCCGCTGGGGGGAGAGGGGCGCGGGGTTGGAGCTTGGGCGGGGCCTTCCCCCTGGGCTTGTGCACTGTCTGTCCTACTGGCTGCCCCTGGGCACTGTCCTGTCACCCGCCCTTGTGTCTCACCACAGCCCGAAGCAATGGCACCCACAGCCACGGACAGAAAGCTCTGAACCAGAAGCCCTAAGAAGCCCTCCCTGGTCCACGCTGGCTCGTGCACGTTTTCTGTCGCAGCAGTGAAAGGACAACTGTCTCTGCGTCCCAAGGATGAGCTTGCAGAGGTGCGGTTCCAAGCGAAAGAGCTGACCGCAGAAGGCTTTGGGAGCGTACTGCTGAGCGGTCTTCCAGCACAGGAGAGCTGGTGAGAGTCAGAGTCTCAGCCGCCAGCCTCCGCAGCATCGCACCAGGCTTCCCCCCGCTGGCCCTCACCGGCCCGGCGTGGCCTCCTCGGGTGGCAGCTGATTCTGCTGTGGAGCAGCTAGCGCGGTGCTGAGTGGGGAGTCGTCCAGGACACAGAAGGATGAAGCTCCGACGTTGTTGGAGGGGCGGAGGTCCCAGAGCCCAGCGGCTCTGCTTAGGCCCGGGGACGGTGGGGGGTCCTCCAGGTGGATCACACCACACCCCACACTTGGAGCCTCCACCTCCCTGCCCGGTAGAGCTGGGACAGCAGCGCAGGGGCGGAGTGCCCCCAGGGGACAGGCCTGCCCTGGGAAAGGGGTGGGATACCCTCTGCCCTCTCCCAGCATTTGTGGTTGTGAAATTCACATCTGAAGAGAGGAGTTTGGTGGCCTTTAATGTATTTACAATATGGCGCAACCACCGCTCTGACTAGTTCCAAAACCTTTTCATCTGCCCGAAGGGAGCCCAGATCCCTCAACCACGCGCCCCACACCCTCCCTCCAGCCCTGCCACTGTCTTGTGCCCCGTGGTGGCCTGGCCGGGGATGTCACAGAAAGGGAGCCACGTGATGTGTGACCGCCTGTGCCCGACTCAGCCCTCCTGACTTGCGGCTGACGAAGGTGCACGGTGTGGACGGAACACACTCACCCACATGCGTGGACGCGGGCTGTCCCTCGTCTGTTGCTTGGCACCAGGATGCCTTTGGGAGCGTCTCCCTCGGAGTTGTTCTCTGCCGCCTTTCTGCCGAACCCTCCCAAGCTCTTTGACTTGGTTTGGAGGCGCCGCCCAGAGCGCCACCTGGCTCGTGTCGGGCACAGTCGGGAGTGGGCCTGCAGTCGGGCCTCGCTCACTTGCAAACCAAGACCCGTCAGTCTAGCAGGTAACTGCTGGGGCTCCTTGAAACAGACACCATAACTTGGGCTTGAAGAGGGCTGCTGGGTGGGGTGGAGGCGGGCCGTGGGGCCCTAGGAGGCACCTCTGACTTTGCAGGGGACATTCGGCCACGGAGCCTGCCCATCTCCCACACAGCTCCGTAAGTTGGGCACTCACCTGAGAAGCTCAGGGAAGGTGGCTGCCACCTCTCAGCACGAAGACACCAAAGACGGATGGGGACACTGGCCGTCCCCACTGTGCTCGATGTGGACAGGTGACACCAAGCGCCGGGCCGGGGCGAGGGTGCGAGGCAGCCGGGGAGGCGCCGCCACACTGTGCCTGAGTGCCGGCCACTCCTCGTGCTGGGCCACGGCTGCCCTCGGGGTCAACGCTGGCCCGTCCACGTCTTTCCTCCCAGGACTCCTACAGGGGCCAAATGCGCACAGTCAGGAAAACTGCTTACTAGTGCTTAAGAATGGAAACCTCTTAGGGCCAAACTCAATGGCCAGCTCGAGACGGTTTATTGGGCTTTGCTTTGCTTTGTATTTTTTTTTTTTTTTGGTGTTTTGAGACAGGGCTATGTAACTCAGGCTGGCCTTGAACTCTCTAAGTTATACAGGCTTCCCTCAAACTTCCAGCAGTCCTCCTGCCTCAGCCTCCTATAGTGCTGAGATTACAGGCATGTGTCACTTAGCCTGGCAAGGTTACTTTTTCTTCCTTAAGTGTTAGAATTTATTTTTCCACTTAAAACATTTCATTATGATAATGCACCAGTTCTTATTATGAAGTTGTAAATTTTTCATCTATTTCTGTTACAGTATTCCTCACTTGCCAGTTTAATCATTTATTAGCTCTGTGACCTTGGGTGAACTGTTTAACTCCCTCTCTCCCTCCCTCCCTCTCTCTCTCTCTCTCTCTCTCTCTCTCTCCTTCCTTCTCCTTAAGTTTCACTGCCACGTATTCATCTGCCCCTAACCCCACGTCACCCCTCCTCTTCTCTATGGGTCGCCTTTCCACTTCCACATGATCTTTTTTATTTTTTTTAGATTCTGAGTATTGGAGAAATCATGAGATTCTCGTCTTTCTGGGTCTGCCTTAATTTCCTTCATGGTTTTGCGTACTGATCTCTGGTTTCCTCAGTTTGTCTGATGTCTGTCCTAGTCTCCTCCTTACTAAGGCACAATCCTGCAACTTCAAGACCCCGAGGTTTATTTGGCCCCTAGTTGGCCTCTCCGAGAGAGGACCTCGGGGCAGAGGGCCCGGTGGAGGAGAGCGGCTCGGGGCGTGGGGACAGGAAGAAGCTCGAGGGGGCAGCTGGAGGGAGATGGACCCTTCCAGGCCACGACCCAGTGACCC
Source organism: Chinchilla lanigera (assembly GCF_000276665.1). Taxonomy (NCBI): domain Eukaryota; kingdom Metazoa; phylum Chordata; class Mammalia; order Rodentia; family Chinchillidae; genus Chinchilla; species Chinchilla lanigera. The sequence continues at coordinate 29,497,395 of NW_004955420.1, read as the reverse complement.
CACCACCTGACAGGAAGTCGGCTAGAAGCCTCCGTAGAAAGACAGCAGGGGGGTCTTCGGAGCGGTTTAGACCTAACCCATACCAGCTTCGCTCTTCTCTGTGGCCAGCAGCTGCTGCGTGCCTGCACCACGTTTTCCCTCATCCGCCCACACGGGGCACCTCAGCAGACTGCAAAACGGGGCCGTGTGAGCCGTGTCGTGATACAGCTGGGCATGAGGGGTGTAAGGTACACTGACAGTGACCCTTCCGGTACCTGTGAGGGTCCTGGGCGAGTTCTTTTCGCTTTCTGAAGACCCGCCACGCTGATCTCCGTGGTGGCTGCACCAATGTCCAGTCCCACTGGCCGTGCAGAAGGTTCCTTTTTCCCCTCATCTTTGCCAGAATTCATTATTTTTTACATTTTGGGGCTAGCCAGTTCTGACTAGGTTGAGACAAAATCTTGCTGTAGTTCTGATTACATTTTACTGTTGGTTGGAGATGTTAAATGTTTTTCATATAATTTTTGGCCGTTTGCTCATCCTTTGAGAAGTGTCTGTTCAGTTCATTTCCCCAACTCTGGGTTGGACTGCTCATTCTTTGGGTGTTAAGTTTCTGAGTCCTATAAACATCCTGGATATCAATCTTTTGTCAGAAAAGTAGGGTTTCCTTCCATTCTGCAGGCTGGAAAAAGATTTCCTTCCAGCTGCAGGCTGCCACTGCTTTCTGTTGGTTGTTTCCTTTGCTGTGCAGCTGTTTTTAGTTTGACACAACCCCATTTGTCAGTTCTTGCTATGATTTCCTGGGCACTTCTAGGTTTTTATATTTTAGGTTGTTTATCCTCCCTTCCTTCCCAGCACCCAAAAGGCTGAGGCAGGAAGACTGCCAAAAGTTTGAGACCAGCCTGGCCTACATAGTGAGTTCAGTGCCAGCCTGGGTTACATAGCAGCCTATCTCAAAAAAGAAAAAAAGTGATGTCTTAGTCACTTTCTTGTCCATGGCACCCACAAGTTAAAGGAGGAGAGGTTTATTTGGCTCACAGTTTGTAGAGGTTTCAGTCCATAGTCGGCTGGCTCCAAGGCAGAGTGGATGGCAGAGGAAAAACAGTCCATGGCAGGGCAGGCAGGAGGCAGAGGGATCAAGGGAGGAGAGACCCTTCCAGGCCACACCTACAGCGAACACTTTAGGCCAAGTAATAACAACAAAGCAAAGCCGCATTCTAAGCCGAGTCTTTCTCAGTAAGTTCCCAGGTGTGTCACAGACACTGAGGGAACAAAGCCGAGTGTCATGCATGGGGACAGCTGGAGAGCTTGGGTCTGCAGGAACCTCTGCCTCCTAAGAATGGCAGCGCTGTCCACTGAGTTAGGGCGACCACAGCTGTCCATCATCCGCGTGTGACCACACAAGCTGCTGCCTTGCGGTAACGGACAGAGACCGGGGTCTGCTGGGACATTACTGCCTCTGCCTTTTGTGTTCTCCAGCGACTCTGCCCTTGAGAACTGCAGGGTCACTCATGGCAGCAGGTGTCCAGCAACAAGGAGGCCAGGCCATCACGACTCACCCTGGACAGGGACTGGGCCCCAAAGCTGGTGTCAGCGAGTGTCACAGGGAAGTCAGGCCAGAGGGGAGGTGTGCATAGCACACGTGAGCATGTGCACATGCACACACATGCAGTACTCACATACGCACATATACAGGTGCACTCGTGTGTGCGCACTCACACAGGGGCACACACGTACACGCGCACATGCGCACACAGACCTTACTGTGTACACAACATGGCATTACCACTCAGCAGCATAACCTTGCCCTGGTGTAGCAGGTTCTGCCCAGGAAAATGGCTGGGCCACGCTCCCCTCCCAGAGAGCACCCACAGACAGCGCTGGCTCCTAGGCGTCTCTGAACGCCCACCTCCACACCCTCCCTGCGCCGTTTCCTGCAGCCCTGAACACTCATGTCAAGATCCCAGCCAGGCCCACTCAAGTGTCTCGGGAGAACCCATTTGGGGTGAAACTCCCTGCTCCAAGGAAAAGAATGAAACTCACCATGGCTAGCTCCTTGTGGCACAGCCAGGCCCTGCTTGGATCCCCTCCCGACCGGGGGAACCGCAGCTCACGGAACGTGCGGCCGTGAACGGGCCAGCTCTGTGGAGCTCACAGCTGCAGCTTCACTCAGAGCTCCAGCACTGACCCTGCGTCCTCGTCTCCGTCCCGCGGCCGTTTCCTCAGCCCTCTCAGGAGATGAGAGAGAAACGCTGAGAGAAGGTGGAACACATAGCGTGAGCATCCACACACCCAGCAGAGGGCGCTGAATATACTCAGCAAAAAGGACGGACACACAAGGACCAGCAGAAAAACCACACACTCCTTCTGAGAAAAAATTCCAGAAATTGACAGGAGATACAAGTAAAGACGTGGAAGATTTGCGTACTGAATAATAAAATGGGTCCTCAGGGGTATCTTTTGGGGTGGAACACAACCCTAGCAGCGTGAGGACCTGGGTCAACCCTCCGCACCTAAAAACTATAACAAAAATTAAAGTAAATTTGAAAATCTTAAAGAAATAGATAATTTTCTACCACAATATATGAGAAAAAAATAAACCAACCAGAGAGAAAGCACAGTCAATGATCTGCCCCGGCAAAGCACCGCAGGATCAATGCCGTAGAGGACCGGAGACGCTTTGTGTTACCGAAAGTGTCCATCAGCCTGGACAACAGCGACGTCACCCGAACTCCTCGGATCTTGGCGTCTACCTGATACCAAAAGCGTCGATGAGAGGAAGATGATGGCCTTTTCTCCTCAGGGTACAGATGGAAAAACATCCTCCTAAAACCCTAGCAGGCTGCGTCCTGCTGCAGATTAGGAGAATGATATATCACAGATTTGTTCCACAGATGGACGGATGGTGCAACCTCAAGACACCCAATACTGTAATTCAGCGCATTAAGAGATTAAAGAGAGAAAGGCGCATCACTGTCTCAGCAGATGCTGAAAATCATTTGATAAAACTCAACACCCATCCCTGTGTTAATTTTTAAAAAGCAACTCCTAACACTCAGCAAGGAGACTCTGTGGTCTTTGTGATGGGTGTGGAGATTCCAGAACCGGCAGCTGGCAGGAAGAGGAGGAAGGATGAGCCATGGCGCGGTCCGGGAGAGCAGAGCTTTATCATCATCCTGAATTCTAAGTTAATTTACTTATTAGTAGGCAATATGTTTCACTCTTCCAAGTTCAGCCTGTAGAAGGCAGAGATGAAAAGCCTCCTCCAGCCCACTGTCCACCCCCACCGCCAGCTGCTCCCCAGGGGGCAAACGTGACCGGCCCCTCTGTTATTCTAGAGCTGCCGGGGCACTTGCAAGCAGATTTGCAAGACTGTATTTTTTACACAGTGGTAGTAAACACTTGTTCTTCTCCTCAGCAAAAGGTTGTTCATTCTTCTTTCTGGCCGCAAAATATCACAGTACACAAGTACATTTCCAATTTGTTCAACAAGTACTCTACACGGAGCTAAGTTGTTGCGGAACTTTGCTGGGGCGGACACCTGTGTGTCGTGCTGCACGTGTGCGGCCATGTGTGTGGGATCGAGCCTTAAAGGGTTCCCTGCCAAAAGAGAAAGCCTGCCTCCGCCGTCGGCGTCTGGGGGATCATCCATCATGTCCTAGACGGGAGTCTTTGTGGAAGGCGGAGGTGGTACCCCTGGGCCTCAGCGTGGGGCTGGCTGGCCGAAGGCCGAGCGTGAGATTCAGGGCGGGGTTTGCGTCCTGCAGGATCAGCTGAGGACCTGAGTTCAGCCACGCAGAGCCACGATCATTCGTAGGTGAAGGAGCCCCAGTAAAATCCCCGAGGAAGCCCGGCGCACCGCCTTCCCGCTGGCCGCGCCTGTGCCTGCTGTCACACGCTGCCGCCCCGCGGCGCTGCGCTGGGCCCGGGAGAGGTCGGCCTGCCGCCTCCGAGCAAAGCCCGATAAACTTGACGTTTACATGCATCAGTAAGTGAGCGCACAGCAGATTTTAACAAAACACCTGGACTGGCTTGGCTGTGGGTGTGGCAGGCGACAGGGTGGTCTTGGTGCCTCGGGGTGTGTCAGTGTAGTCAGTTGCTGTCTGGGGTGACGGTCCCGAGAACGAAGTGCCAGGGGAATGAAAAAAACAAGAGAAAGTTATGGGATCGGGGGCTGCAGCCTCTTGGACTGAAGCTTGCATTACCATCCTCCTTAGCCTTTTATTAGGATACAAACAAAAAGCAGCAACATGGCAAATGCGAGGAATAATTAACAGCATTGGCGAGGACAATACAACTCAATTATCACAGGAGTGAGACTTGACTTAGTTAGCCATCATGTTATCGTTCCTTCGGGCATATCTCAGCAAAGCATCTAGTGTTGTCCTGCGGCTTTCCACAGGGACACAGGTCCTGCTATCATTGCCTTTTACGCTAATGCTTTTGCTAGACTTCCTCCAGAATCAGTCATATGGCTTGCTAATATACAGACTGTCCTCCACAGCTGTGGAGCCGGGCAGCCCGGGAGACGCTGCGCTCCGCCCCTCCCTCGCCGCAGGCTGGGCTGCTCTGCCTGTGGACAGACCCCTCTCTGGGACGGCACCTTGGAGCACCGGGAAGTGGGTTTAATGGCACCGGTGACACCTGTCGTGGCCAGTGACGGGTCAGGCCTCCCGGAACGGCACCTCGCCCTTACCAGGGCCTGCGATTAGCCTGAGGTCAACTGCAGGGCAACTGGTCCCCGCAGAGGGGACTATGCCAAGTTCAGCAGCAGCGGTAGACTACAGGCGCCTTCCCGCCTTCTGAAAGCAGCTGCACACACAGAAAAGTAGAATCTGGGGCCGTGCTTCTGAGACAGAAAGGGACGGTGGGGAAACTGTAAACTTTCTGATCTTTAATTTAATGACATGACTCTTCCTGAAAAGCGGTTACTAAAGCAGAGGTGTGGATTTCTCTCAACAGTTCCAAGGAGCTGTGAGATTCTGTTAACTTACCACCAGTTACGTTACTGGGCTGAGAATAAATCGGCTGTATTAGGCCCCAAGAACTGTGCCTCAGCAGTTTCTCTCTGCTTCTCTAATATTAGCTCTCAGCTAATATTTAATAAAACCGGCATAAGCAAATTATCTTTGGAACAATGCACAAGAAAAAAGTGCTGGTCATCCTGGCAGAGAGGAGCCAGACGGGCGGGGCGGGGAAGGGGCCGACTGCACACTGCAGCTGTCCAGCACTGAGACATACAGTGCTTTCTACCGCAAAGGTCAGATCACCAAATAATAAAGGCGCGCAATTCCCACATCAGCAGTGTTACAGAGAACAGACCAAGCACGGGAAGAAACAGCACCGAGAAGGCTTGGAGGCAGTTTATCACACTGGTGGGCCTGACTGGGATGGCTCCCAAAGAGTCAGAGCCCTGCCAGGCAGAGTTTTGGGACTTCTATAGGGAGAGGGAACTAGGAGGTACAAAGGCAGATTTGGCGCATTGTGATTGGAGGGTGGGTGACATCATGGGTTGCTAAGGGAGTTTAAACCTCACAAGTTACATTGCAAGGCCGTCAGTTTAACAAGCACGGTTTACACAAAGGAAGAAATGTCCCGTTATCAGGCTTTTCTGGCCACGTCCATCTGGGTTTGGTGGGTGTTCTTGGCAGGATTCATTTAAAATTTGATTTCCCTTCCAGTAGCATCCGAAGGTCTGAGAGTCACCCATTCCCGCAGCCCCTTCACCGCAGGTCTTGCTGCGGCTCTGAGCTGCGCCGGTTCGGGGCGTCTGTCTGCTCGAGTCATGGTGTTGCAGGGTTTGGCTCCTCCACACACCACGAACTCTGCTCAGCACCGAACCTGGCTGTATCACAGCTCTCTGGTTAGCAACCAGCATAGGTACCCTCCACCGGCCACTCCAGGGGTTTAATTCTCTCCCTGTGAACTTTCTACTTCCGTTGCACTTGCCTGCTCTCCTATATTTTACGGCAGGATTCAATAGCTCTCTTACATCTGCTTTTCCCAAATCGGGAGATACATGCTGCGCCCCGGAGTTTGTTCTCTGGCTCTCCTGACGCTGTTGGCACAGTTATCTGTGTGACTTGGAGCCACTTGTGCTCACCCTAACTTTCACGCAGCTCCCCTGCCTGGGGGAGGGTGAGTGAGACTCTGCTCCCTCTGCTCCTGGGGCCGAGGCAAGCGGGTCTCACGGTGCAGAGGGGCTGCGCCCGCACGGGGCACACTTCCCTTTACTCTCGAAGGGCTGCCCAGCAGTACCCGAGTGAAGAGGCAGCCCGCAGAGCGGGAAAAGATGCCCCCGCTACTCCTCCAACAGAGGAATAACATCTAAAACAGGTCAAGAACTCAAAAAAATTAGACACCCCAAAAATAAAAGACCCAATCAAAAATGGACAACTGAAATGAGGTACAGATGGCCAATATGCATGGAAAAAACTGTTTAACATCACTGGCCACTAGAGAAATGTAGATTAAAACAACACTGAGCTCTCCTTTTACTTCAGAAAGAATGGCATCATCAAGAAATCAGATAACAATAAATGTTGGCAAAGCTACAGGGAAAAAGGACCCTTTCTACAGCACTGGTGGAGATGTAAACTGTACAACCACTGTGGAAATTGGTGTGGAGATTCCTCAAAAAACTAAAACTAGGAATTCTGTTCAACCCAGCTGTTCCCCTCTAGATGTCTTCCCGCGAGAGTTAAAGGCATCATATTACCGTGATCCATGCACACCCATGTTTGTAGCAGCACAGCTCACAACAGCTAACTCTTGGAAGTGGCCTGTGTATCTGTCCACAGATGAACAGATAACAGTTACCTCATACAATGGAGCACTACGTCACAGCTGTTGTGGTTTGGGGGATATTTTTGCAAGGAGAACAATATAATACGGGACACATAGTTTATAAGATTATAATAGTCACCCAAAGAATGACACACAAAAGAGTGCAGGAAATCTGTCCACACTAAGACCGAGAAAACTAGCCGAGGGCCTGGATCCCACGGAAACGTTCTGCATGAGTCCGGCTGAAGACCTAGAGCTCATAACAATGCCCCCCATGAGTCCACCTGGAGGCCCAGAGCCTATAACAATATCTCACGCAGGCCTGTTTCATGGATCTGCACTGTGAAGGCCCAGAGGTCAGTGGTGGAATCTAGGAAGTCTGTGCCAGCGGGATGAAGGATCTGTGCCAGCAGGCTGAGGGATCTGCACTGAAGCCAGGAAGCAACACTCAAAATAAGAACCAGAGCTCCCCCCGGAAAGTTCCACAGCCATCCTCAGTGACAGTGAGGTCCCAAGCTCCTCTGATGGAGAAGACAGCTGAGTTTCCATTAGGGAAGCCAGCGCATCAAGCTTCTCCTGGAGACTGGCAGTGCACCGTCTTCTCCTCTGGAGCCAGGACGCGATGCTCAGAGTGAGGATCAGAGCTCCCCCAAAGTGACCCGAAGCCATTCTCAGTGCCAGCGAGGTCCTGAGCTCCTCAGAGGATGAAAACAGCCAAGTTCATCAGGAAAGCCAGCACAACAAGCTCCTCCAAAAGAACCAACAAGAAGCTCATTATAGCTTCTACCAGCTCCCAACAGCCTCTCTCAGCTCCCAACAGCCTCCTTCTCCTTCCCCAGTTCTGCCTCTTATGCTGCTGGCAACAGTCCCCAGGTGGGCCTCCCACACCCAGTACCACGCTTACTCAGTTCACCTGGGGGTTATAAATTGACCACCAGTTATCAGTCTACTACAGCAGCAAAGAAAGATAAATGAGTCATTTGTAGCAAAACGGAAGCACCTTGAAATCATAAAGTGAAATAAATCAGATACATGACTTAAATATTGCACAGTTTCTCTTATATGAGAAACTCAAAGTATAATTAAATTAAAGAGCAAAATAAAAGACAAATGACAGAAAACGGGGAGATGAGTCTTTTGCAAATGGGAAGGGGAACAAGAGATGAGGGGGGCATAAAAAGAATTAAGATATGTTACACCCAAGCGCCATCTCCCCATGAAGAACTTAATCACTACATACTGCAAACATGGATTAATACAAATAAGAATGAGAAACTGGCTGGGTGGAGTGGTACATGCATGGAATCCCAGCACTCATGAGGCAGAGGCAGGAGGATCTCTGCAAGCTCAAGGCCAGCCTAGGCTATAGAGTGAGTTCAAATGAGTTCAAGACAGCCTGAACTATGGCGCAATATGCTGTCTCAAAAAAATACACAAGCATTTGTTTATGTGCCTCAAGTTCTGTGATGCAAAGTACCAGACACACTCCCTTAGGTCAAGGACTTCACCATCCGGGCTGTGTGCAGGGGGTGAAGCTAAACTAACAACGCCCAGCGTCCCCTCCACTTCCGGATGACCACCCTCACACCTCAGTGCAGCAGTCCTGATAAAACTCTCTGCTCTTTCTTCTTTCCTTCTGTCTCTTCACTCTCTTGTCCTGACGTCGGATAAAACGTCTTACCGTGTCGTCAAGGAATCTTTATAATTTTGCTTCCAAAACTGATCTGTAACAAGTTACTTCATTGTGTTCTCCTCAGTCTCTTCAAACAGGAAGAGGAATAATCATGAAAGCTTAAAAATTTGTTGTGAGTCTTAAATCAGGAGACTGGTGTGAAGAATTAGGCTAGTTCCTCCCGGAAGAGAGTCGATAAGCACAGACCGTTCCCTCAAAGCTGCATTTCACCATCCTCTAGAAGTCAGGGGTGTGTGTACGTGTGTGTGTGTGGGGGGGTATTGGGGATTGAACCTGGAGTCCTGGCAATGAACTACACCTCCAGCCCTTTAAAAAAAAAATGTTTTATTTTGAGACAGGGTCTCTCCAAGTAGCTAAATTAGCCAGACTGGAATTGAACTTGAGATCGTCCTGCCTCAGCTTCCCAGAGTGCTGGAATTACAGGTGTGCACCCCTGCACCCAGCTTGAGTTATTATTAGGGACTTTGACACCAATCTGACTTCCATGTCTTGTGGGCTGCGTCTCCCTCCCGCCCCCTCAGGCTCCCTCACCTTCTCTCCATCAGTGGGTAGAAAACTCTCAGCTAAACGCCTGGTGGCGTCTGTCTCATCCCTTGTGCTGCACCCAGCTCTGCGCTCCCAGGCCGGCCCTCCTCTCCAGCTCAGAGAGTGTTCTTGTTGGACCTCTGTGGACATTTCCGCTTCGGCTTTTCTGGCTCTGCTTCTGGGACTCTCTTGAGGCCGCACTTCCTGGGTGGATTTCTCCGCACGCTCCCCGTCTCTCACCCTCACTTCCTGTACCTCACTGGGTGCTGCGGGCCCGTCTCTCTCCCCGCGCTGCCTACCTGCCGGCCCGGTGCGCCCCACGTTCACTTCTCGCTCACTGGACACATTCATCTCCGGGGGTCTGCGAGGCTCCACAGTGGTGGGGTTTTCTCCTTTGCTTTGTTTTTTTATCTTTTCTTCTGGGAGTTGCTCTGCTTTTATTTTCTCTGAATTTCTTTTTCAGAGTCCTTTTTCTTTCCCAGTGGCTGTTTTTAGTTGCCTTTTGTGACCCCTACTACCCCCGACACCCCTCCCAGTCCCTTGTCTTATCTCATTGCCTCCTTTCATGTCCCTTTTTTCCTAGATTCTACACTTTCAGAAAAATGTGATTTTTAACTTTCGGAGTCTAGTTCATTTCGCTGAACATGACACTCTCTGGCTCCACTCCTTTTTTCTGCAAATGACATGAGTTTGCTGTTCTGCATGGCTGAGTAATATTCCACCGTAGCACATTTTCTGTGTCCATTCACCTGTTGAGGGTGCCCAGCCCGGCTCCACATCGTGGCTATTGTGAATTGAGCCACAGTCGACGTGGCTCACAGGGTCCCTACGGGATGCCAACTCCATTTCCTTCAGGATGCCGAGGAGGGTGCAGCTGGATCGAGCCCGGCTGGTTTCCAGTCTGCTGAGACCCCTGCCTCCTGACGTCCGTGGTGGTGCAGCTTCACGCTGCACCCTCCCCAGCAGGTGCTGCTTTTGTGCTGTCGGTGACAGATGACAGCCGTTCCGGCTGAGTGAGGCAGAGGGTCGGGCGGATTTGGTTTGCACCTCCCTGGTGGCCAAAGGCACTGGCACTGTTTCACGTGATTACTGGCCATTTGTGCTTCTCCTTTTGAGAGCCTGTTTGGCTCATGTGCCCGTTTTGATTGGATTATTTGTTGTTTTGGGGTTCTGGACATATTGATGTTCATTCTCAGTGTCCGCGGGGATCTGCTGTTCGCTAGCCGTCTCTTCACTCTGGTGACCGTCTCCTTTGCCGTGCAGACGCTCTTTAATTGGCTGTGATTCTCTGCTGCTTCCTGCTCATATCCCCAAGCTGCTGAAGCCCTGCTCGGGAAGCCACTGCCTGCCCCCGCTTCTCCAAGCGTCCCCCTGCTTGTTTCCTCTCTTCCTGCTGGTGCTCCTGCTCTACTCCCTCTGCACTTCTCAGATCAACGGCTCATACTGAAGATTAATTACTAAGCCCAGGGCAAAGGTCTTCAGTTACCACCAAGCAACTCCTGGCTCGTGCAAGCCGGGCTCCCAGCCCAGGCTGTTTTCTGGAGACCTCCGCAGCACCTGGCTGGGAGCGCCCATGACTGAGCCTGGGAGGCCTGGGCTGTAGAAACCGAGGGACCGGACCGGCCTCTCAGGCTACGGCTTCCTTCCAGGACGTGCAGACCAGGCTTTTCTGTCAAACAGCCAGGCACTTGCTTTGGACCCCGGGTCAAGCTCCCGTCATGCACCTTAGCAAGGAGACCTGTCCGCACCAGACAGCCCTCCGCCAGCCTCTTGCTCCTAGGCCTCTTTGCCTCCCAACCGGACTCCTGACTTACTCCCACTTTTCACTGAACAATGACGTTTCTTCAAATCCTGCTAATAATAATAATAATAATAAGGGCCTCTTTCTGCAAAGAAAATCAGTGAACCCAAGTGAGAACTCGGGGACCATGGAGCAGTGTGAAGAGAGGAGGAAGACACTGGGGAGACAGGGTCCTCTGCCCCAAAACCAGGGCACCAGCCACAGGGAGCAACAGTGCCTGGTAAAATGCTGGCAGGAAACGGGCACCAGGGGTTGTTGCTGGGTAACTCTGCAGAAGAAATAAGCAAGCTGAGAAAGAAAGTTTAACTTTAACAGTAAAGAGATAAAAATTTTAATTCCTTCCAAAATCTAATAATGTTTCAGAAGAACATCACAGGAGATTTTCTTCTTAAATAAGGAAAACTCAAGCACCATGGGTTCCTGGGAGGAGACTCACCTGCCGCCACCCCCTGCTGCAGAGGAAGACCCAGGGGTGAGGCTGGGGACTGGGGTGTCGCCGTCGGAGGGTGGAGATGGTGGGAAAAGTGGAGATCACGGGGTGGCAACTCATGGGCACCTGTGCCGTCTGCCACCCACTACAGACCCTGTGCCAGCTGACCACACTGGCACAGTAGCTGGTGACACTGCCCCCCACCTCCCACTGCTGCCCAGGGCCCCAGAGAGGGCCACCCTTAGGCGGGCCTGGTGACAGAGCATTTGCAGCAGAGCCACCTACTGTGGCCACGTGGTGGGACTGGACGGGCAGGGGCTGGCACTTGGCTCCCTGGGCAGCAGGCAGCCCGCCTCCAGGACTTGTGAGCTTGGACCTGGCTTCCTGTGGTCCTGGGTCAGCCTCGCCCACAGAGCCCTGGTCTGCGCAGCCCCAGCACCACCATCCAGCCACACAGGTGGTGCTGCGCGCTCCTCGGCCAGGCGAGGCCCCCTGAATCTGCCGCCGTCTGGGATGGTCCAGCCTTCTAAAGACCTCCACAGGGAGACGCGCTTGGGGTGCAAGGGTTAGTTCTAGTGTTCTATCACTTTACAAGTTCTTTAAAAGGTGGACAGCCTCATAGGAGGAAAACGGGTGGACAGTGAGAAATCCGTTTCACACACACGCACGCACACAGAAAGTGCCTCATAAAGTATGTAATATTATACAAAGATATTTCTAAAACACAGTCCACATTTGGATATGGTGATATCATTCTACCTTTGTTACAGAATAAAGGGTGCAAATTAATGATTTCTCATGCAGTGAGATGCAGAGAGAAGGTAGCATACGGACACTGCTGGCGGGCATGTAACCCCAGCACGAGGAGAACCACGCACAGATACCTGAAGGAGCCACCAGCTGGCCCTGCCGAGCCACCCGGCCCTGCCAAGGGGGCCAGCTGGCCGCTCCCAAGTGTGGAGCCAGAGGAAATGGCACCCGACGTCAGGAGACCCCACCCCTGTGCTGGCTCGCCACGATGGCGGCGGGAAGCCACGTGGAGGTCCACCGTGGGTGAGCGGGCACAGAGTTCGGTTTCTGCACACAAAGGGATGCTGTTTGCCGTTAAAAAAACGGATCCTGTCATTTTCAGCAAAACAGGTGAATTGCAAGTGCTCTGCTGAGCAAGATGCAGAACAACAAAAACCTCACGTCCTCTCAGGCCGGTCGTAACGCACGGCCGTGCTGACCAGAAGCTGGGGGGACGAGGGGGCTGGAGAACGGGCACCTGCAGGCAGGCGTGAGCGCTCCGTGTCCAGCAGCACACCGTGGCCACAGCTCATGATGACCCCTCGCACATCCTGTGAATAACCAGGAGAGGAGGTCGAGGCTTCAGACAGGAGGCAGCAAGGAAGAGCTGGAAGCCCTGATCACCCCGTCTCACACTGTGACCCGCAGTCACACCGCCACACTGCGCCCACACACTCACCGCTAAACCAGCAGCCAATACAATGTAGGGCCGCCCCGGAGACCTGCTCTCACTGGTCTCTCTCAAGCCAGCAAGTGCCTCTCCCTTGCCTGTTACGTTTTTACCTCAATGAGAAAAGAAGGGCTGGTTCACATTTTCAAAGTAAAAACCAGCGCAGAGAGGAGTCGACATCTATCAGCCTCTCCAGCACTCTGCCTGCCGCCTCTGCCTCCTGTGCCCCTGTCTGGTTTATTTTTAGGGCTGAGTTCATGCTAATATGCGCAGCTGTCAGAGTAATTGCCGATGTCATCTTGCTGTGACGGCTCTTGAGCTGGAAGTTTCTATCTTTAAAGACAACACAATACCTCACCGTTAAAACTAGAAATGCAGTTGAAAGCACAGGCCATCTTCTGCCTCGGCTCAGAAGGCGCTCCTCGGGAGGGAGGCGCTGGCCGCTCCTCTGCAGAGAGCAGAACGGGAGAGGCTTCGACGTGGGAGCACACATGTGGCGCCTGCACTCGCCCAGCTCCGGCTTTGGTGCCCTGCGAGTCATCAGCCAGACTTTGGTGACCCGAGACAGAGCCAGCGCCCGCCCACCCACCCCACCTGAGCCACTTGAGGCTGGCCCTTTCTCAGGTGCTGCCCGCATCATGAATGCTGACTCGCATCTCCCTTGTCCTAGGCCTCGGCACACGCTAGTGACCTAAACCCAGACCGGGCCTCTGGGGCCCCTTCACACCACCCAAGGAAGAGTCGGGCTGGGGCGGGTGGGGTTAGTCGGTTCTGTCCGTCCTGCTGGCTCTGTCTCCAAACCCGAGGTGGCTCCTTTCTGCCTCACCGAGGGCTAGGAGGTGCCCTGCAGCACACCGCCCGGCCAGGGAGAAAGTGCAGAAGGAGCTGGAGCCCCACACGCTGACTCCTCAGCGCTTCCTTCATGGTGACGAAGGCCACCTGCAGTCACACCCACGGCCAGTGCCAGCCACAGCCACTGCCTCACACGAGTGGGCAGGAAATTCGTGGGGTGTGTGTGAGCAGGAAAGCCCTTGCCATGATAGAGTTGACAGATATTTAAAATTGATCAACTTCAAGCCCGGGTGTGCTAGGACAGGTCTGTAATCCCAGCACTTGGAGGCTGAGGCAGGAAAGTTGTACGTTAAGGCCAGCCTCAGCCACACAGAGACCCTGCTTAAAAAAAACAACCCACAAACTTTTTATTTTATTTTGAAGTTTTCCTTTTATATTTTAAAGCCAATAAATGTTTTTCAAGTCTCAAATATTTGCAGGAAGAACACCTAGACCCCTGCCCCGCCCCGTAATTACCACAGTCTGCATTTTCCGGAAGTTTACTGAAGGCCAGCCTTGTCTCAGGTGCTCTGTAAGCACACAGCAGTGCTTCTCACTCTGGCCACAATGCTGGGACCTCAGGGCTACTCCTGTCGCCTTCTGCAGAGAGGGGCTGGAGCGTGGGGTGGAGCACAGGACGGGCGAGGTGGTGCCCAGCCCGCGAACGCACTCAGTGACCGCGTGCGCCACGTGGCCCGCGGGACATGAGGAGAAGCAGCCCATGCGATGCCGGGGTTCTGTTCTCGGCTGGAACAACAGCAACGAGCAGAACACGAGGAGAGACCCAGGCTTCCGGGCCCGTCAGGACCAGCAGGCTGGGCTTCCGCCCACCATGGTGCTGGTGGGTACGTGAGCGATGGCGACGTCTCCCTGTGTGCGTCTGTACTCCGACACCCAGCCCTGCCGCCCACAGGAGTTTATCTCCAAATAGACGGCCATTATGATTAAAGAGCGGAGGTTATTAAATGAATGGAAAGCTCACCGAGACACAGATTTCATTTCTGTGCCAAAACAAATCTAAACAGAGCCCACTCACCCAGCTGCTGCTCCCAAACCCGCAGTCAGAATCTGCCGAGCACACCTGAGTCAGCGTCCCCTACAGGCCCTGGTGTTGATGCGTTAGACTCTGCGTTGCCCATGAGGCTGTCTTGGTTACTTCTTGTTGCTGGGATAAAATACCCAACACCCACAAGCTGGAGGAGGAAAGGGTTATTTAGCTCACAGTGTGGAGAGGTTTAGTCCACAGTCGGCTGGCTCCAAGGCAGGGTGGTGTGGCAGAGGGTATGGGAGAGAGAAACAGCTCATGGCAGGGCAGGCAGGCAGCGGGATGTGCTCAAGAAAGGAGGGAGGGAGAGTTAATATCCAGGTCACACCCAGAGGGACCACCTCCTCCCAGCAGGCTTCATATCCCAGCATTACACCCAGCTGTAAACCCACCTAATGTGGGACTAATCTAGTACCACACACCCGTGACCCAGCCCCACATACCCGTGACCCAGCCCCACATACCCGTGACCCAGGACCACACACCCGTGACCCAGCCCCACGCACCCGTGACCCAGCCCCACA
>NW_004955420.1:29477455-29481717 GCF_000276665.1 Chinchilla lanigera | reverse complement strand
ACACACCCGTGATCCAGCACCACCCACCCGTGATCCAGCTCTACACACCCGTGATCCAGCCCCACACACCCGTGACCCAGCCCCACACACCCGTGACCCAGCACCACCCACCCGTGATCCAGCTCTACACACCCGTGATCCAGCCCCACACACCCGTGACCCAGCCCCACACACCCATGACCCAGCTCTACACACCCGTGATCCAGGACCACACACCCGTGACCCAGCCCCACATACCCGTGACCCAGCCCCACATACCCGTGACCCGGCCCCACGCACCCGTGATCCGGCCCCACGCACCCGTGACCCGGCCCCACACACCCGTGGCCCAGCCCCACGCACCCGTGATCCGGCCCCACGCACCCGTAACCCAGCCCCACGCACCCGTGGCCCAGCCCCACACACCCGTGATCCAGCCCCACTCACCCGTGATCCAGCCCCACACACCCGTGACCCGGCACCACGCACCCGTGACCCGGCACCACGCACCCGTGACCCAGCCCCACACACCCGTGACCCAGCACCATACACCCATGACCCAGCACCACCCACCTGTGATCCAGCACTACACCCATGACCCACTCACCTCCCAAAGCCCCACCTATGAGCCATGCGTCTGGGGGACATCTAGATATAAGCCATAACAGAGGGTGAGCGGATGCAGCAGGCCCACACCTACGCCCACCTGTCTGTGCCTGTTACTTGCTGTGGGATCGCAGGGACAGGCAGACTTCCCTGGGGAAGGTGGCCATCGGGACAGCAGTGACCAGCGAGGAGGTGGGAGTGGTGGAAATGTCAGGGTTAAAATTCATCGTGTGCACCAGGACGCCTGCATTCGACTGCACAGAGGCAGCCGAAGGTCTTCCCGCCCTGCCCTCCTGGCCAGTCACCACAGCTGTAGTGACCGGGTTGGCTGCAAGTGTGGACAGATCACCCAACCCCGCCGAGCCCCGGTTCCGCCCCAGCAGGGGAGCCTGCCTGGGCCCCTGCGGCCCAGACACAGAGCTCTGGCAGGACACAGACGATCTGTGCAGGCACATGCATGTTCATGCTGCCCCGCTGTTATCCTAAATACAACCTGCCAGACGGAGACAGAGCCGTCAGCACCCAACAGAAAAACCACAGAAGCATCACAGCGGCCGTCTGTGGAGAGCGGCCACAGAGACCTCCGAAGTGAGGAGCAGTGCTCGGTGTGGAGGTAGAAAAGGGGAGCTTTTAGGCTGAGTAAGCCCACCGTTGTGCTCAAGAGGTTAGAAAAAGACAAGAAGTGAGAGAAGAAGTGGAACAGATACAAAGTCAGCGCAGTCACCAACAAGAGCACACTGAGGAGCTCTCAGCAAAAGGAACCAGCAGAGCTGCGGCTTGGAGCCAGCCAGGAAAGCTGTGAAAGGAACGTGCACCAAGCCAGGAGTCCAGACGCAAGCCAGCAGGGTGAGGAGCGCCAGGCACACCCACGGGGCAGACGTCACCCCCAGACCAGGTGGCGAGAACCCGCCAGGGACCGCAGCAGCGAGAATGGCGCTGAGGGCGCACGTGGAGTCCTCACACTGGGTCCCTAGACTTTGGAGGCCTGCGCCCCGGCCCAGCATAGACCAAATGGTTCCAAAAGGGGTTTGGCATGTGCTGGTCCGTGACAGCAGGGCCAGGTGACCCCAGAACTGTACACCGTCCGGGAGAGCTTTTATTTCCATAAGGTCTGGCTACCAGTGTCTAATGCACTAAAACTTAAAATGGGGAGGTAAAAGATATTTATTTATGCATTTAAAATAATATCAAAACCAGTACATTGTTTACAACAATAAGAAGATTCAAAATAGCCATAAATAGGGAAAAGCGCACATGAACTGTCCACAAGAGAATACAGTTTAAGCAGGGCGTGGTGGTGCATGCTTGTAACTCCAACACTTAGGAGGCTGAGGCAGGAGAATCGTTGGGAGTTCATGGGCAGCCTGGGATACAAAGTGAGCTCAAGGCCAGCCTGAACTGCATAGCCAGACCCTGTCTCAAAAAGACAAAAAAAAAAAAAAAAAAAAAAAGAATACAGTTTATGGTTAACTAAATGTACAGATATCAAGATGGAGAGGTTTCAAGCTAAAGTAAGAAGAACAATAACAAAATAAAACTCTTTTGAGTGAAAAAGACCAGTGGCAAAAAGAATACAATACACAATACCATTTAGGTAAAATTTTTAAAACTCAGAAACTTCAGCTGGTAGAGGTGGGCCCTTGAATGCCAGGCAGAGGGCCGGGGATATAGCTCAGCAGTACAAGTGCCTGCCTCGAAAGTGCGAGATCCTGAGTTTGATTCCCGGTACAAAAAAAAAAAATGAATGCCAGGCTGAATTTGAATTTGTCCAGAGCAGGGAGCGCACTCCAGTGCGAGGAGGAGCTGTGGGAATACTTCCCGAGGAAGCCCACAGAACCTGCCCTCTGCTGGGAGCAGGCCAGCTCTGGAGCGCGGGGGGGTCCCCAGGCAGCACTGGGGCTTGCGTCCTGGCCAGGGTGAAGTGTGTGTGTTTATGTTTGGGGAATGCAGCGTGTCCCTCAGCTGAGAGCACAGCGACCCTGGGGACAGACCCGGCCCTCTGCTGGGGTGGAGAATCAGGCTCGGCGTGGCTGTGAGCATCGATCAGTTTCCACGCCGCTCTGTGGTTGAAACTGACAGGTGTGCTGTGCACAGGTATGGTTGCCATGGCTACCCCCTTCTATTAGCCCACAAGAGTTAGACCCCTAGCCACAGGCCCAATGCCCAGTCCATGTGGACCCTCAGCGGGGTGGAGATGGGACCCCTCCCCCACAGAGCAGGTCCACCCCCCAGGTTCGGGAGCCCTAGCTCTGAGCACCCCACTCCTTCCTGGGGTGGCTTTGTACCGCTGCCGGCAATCCCTACAGCAGCAGTTCTTCCGCTCTAGGACTAGGGTTAGGGTCTTCTCTGACTCCTGCTCCTCTTTCTGCACCACAGAGAGCAGGCTGTGGAGGGCGCGACTGGGGACCCCTAGACCCCAGACCCATCAGCGGGACAGTAACGAAGCCGAGGTATTAGCAGGACCAACGCCCTTGTCATAGCAGAAGTCACATATGTTGACATCACACCCCTGTCAGGGTAAATGTCTTTAAATATCCTTCTGCTCGGCACAGTTAGAAATGAGGGTAGGAGTGGGTGTGCCGCTGAGTCCCATTACGTAATGGGATCAAAAGAAGCTTCTATGTCGTATGTATGTCACAGTCGGATTCCTAGCGCATTTTAAAAATGCGTTCCAGTGTAAAAATTCCCCTTGGGATTGTGTGCGGTTCACCCCTTCCACCTCACAGCATGCCTCCCACACTGCCAGAGGGTCACCGCGCAGAAAACGTGAAAACCAAGAGAAACGACTGGTCTGGGAGACGTGGCGAGCGTCCCAGGACTTCACAGGGCTGGGGCGGGCGCGGGAGGGGCAGGACTCAGGGCCCACGTGCGCTGGACTCGGCCCTGCCCGGCCCAGCACCCGACGGGCCACACGGAGGCCCCAGGTCCCTCAGGCCCGTGAGAAGGGGGCGGGGGGCAGAGTGGTTGTCCTGAGTGTGCGCCGCCGGGAGGAACGGCGGATTCAGGAGAGCTTCCGCGAGCCTGGGCAGCAGAGGTGGGCACGCACAGACGCCGAGGCACACGCCGTGCACAGGCACACTCGCCGGGCACAAACTCACCACACACACTTGCTACGCACACTCAGCACGCGCACACACGTGCCACACGCACGCTCACCACGCACACACACATGCACACACCCACCACACGCACACTCGCCCCGCACACACCACACACACACTCGCCACGCACACTCACCACGCAGTCACCACCTGCACACACCCACCACACGCACACTTGCCGCGCACACTCACACACACACACCCACAACACGCGCACTTGCCAAGCACACTCACTATGCAGTCACCACACCCACCACATGCACGCTTGCCAGGCACTCACACGCACACACCCACCACACACACTAGCCACGCACACTCACCACATGCACACTCGCCACGCACACTCACCACGTGCACACCCACCACACGCACACGCCACGCACTCACTACGCAGTCACCAAGAGCACACACCCACCACACGCACGCTTGCCGCGCACACTCACACGCACAAACCCACAACACGCACACACCCAGCACAGCACACTCACCACACACACTCCCACGCCCACTTGCACGCGCACACACGCGCCGCACGCACGCTTGCACACGAGGGCCGGCGTGGGCACTTGTGAACGG
>NW_004955420.1:29471710-29477231 GCF_000276665.1 Chinchilla lanigera | reverse complement strand
CGCGTCCGCCTCCGACAGGGCCGCGCTTGCTCGCTCTGCACTGGGGGATGCGGGGGCGCCCGGCCCCGGGGTCAGGCGCAGCCCCGTGCGGCTCCTCGCCCGGCCGCTGGTCCTCCCGGGCCGCTGCTCGCTTCCCAGGTTGTCAGCGGGACCGCTGCTCCTCCCCAGCCTGAAGCCGGAGAATTGGGCCCCGAGGCCGCAGGGCGCAGACCCGTGCCCCCACGTCCGGGGAGAGTGAGCCCGCGCTCCGAGCCCCGCGCTCCGAGCCCCGCGGTACCTCGCCGCCGGCTGCTTCCCGCGCTTCACGCCCTGCGGGGAGGGCCAGGGCCTGCGCCTCTGCTAGGGTGCTGCAGACCTCCCCGCCTGCGGGCCCAGGCAGGGGTGTGTCACCTCGGTGTGGGTGGCGTGCTGTCCAGCCCGCCCCGTGAGGGTTTTGCTCCACAGCTCGGAGACCTGCTCACCGCGCACTGGGCTGATGCCCGGGCCCTGCCGTGGCGGCCTGTTGGGGGTCGGGCTCAGCGAGTGGGACTGACCCCACAGCGCACCCCGCCTGACAGCTGCACGGCCATTACCGCAGGGTCCCGGGTGGGCAGCCCCGGGACATCACAGGCTGAGCGGACGTAATGAGCTCTGTGCCCACGGTCAGCCGGCGTGAGGGGCAGGGGCCGTGGGTCCAAGACGGCAGTGGATCCCGGCTGCTCCCCACTCCCACACCCCACTGCACTCCAGGGTGACGGCCAGTGTAACGTGACTTCACGAACGAGGGGGAGACCCACGCTGCTGATGCAGGGCTGGCGGCGCTGGGAAGGTCACACCCTGCCTGTGAGGTCTCAGGACGCTGAAGGTCAAGCTGAGGTGCTGCTGGCCGTGGTTCCTGATGCCATTCTCTCCCAGGCCACAGAGGCCCTCACAGGAGTCTGACGTGGTGTGACCAACCTGGCTGGTGACTTCTCCTGAATCCCTCTGTGAGATGGAGAGCAGGACTGCAGTCCTCCTTGACCCGTGCAGGCTGCAGTGGGGGGGGGGTTAGAGCTGCAAAAGCCCGGTCACCCTGGAACCACTTGTCAGCCACCACATCAAAGACACCCTCGTTGTTGGCCTGAGAAACCAGGCCAGGCCCTAGGTAAGGCCATCCACGCTGACAAGCTCCGGGCCTAGGCCATGGGACAGTTCCTATGAGCGACCTGGGCTGGTAACGGTAGTATTCTTAGTGCAAGTCAAATAAAAACTGCTCCTCCCAGCAGCCCCCACCAACAAGAAAGAACAGCTGGCTGCTAAAGACCAGATGTCCACCTGGGCATTTGGGAGTCACTTTGGTCAAGGTTACCTGCAAGTAGCCCCCTTTGAAAGGGGTCCCAACTACAGCAGGGTCCCCAGCCCAGGCAACCTGAAGCAGCACGGCCCTGCTTGGCCAGCAGCGTCCTCCCAGTCTTTCGTAGTCCAGGTCTCAGTGAACTGGAGCCTGCTCCTGGGGTACAGCAGCACGTGGGTTCTGAAACCTAGGGGCACCAGACAGCAAAGCCACTTTGGAGAGCACCTCACAGGCTGGCCTTGGGCCCGGTGGAAATGAGCAGCTGACCACAGACTCGCCACATGTGATCTTGAGCCCTGAGCTCATCCTCACACGGGTCCTCACTGGTCCTAGTAAAGCAGGACACGTTCAGCACATCTCCGTAGCTGGAGGGAAATGCACCTGCAACCCAGAGGCCCACGGCCCCAGAGGTCAGCTGCGGCGGCTTTCTTGCTGTGGAGGGTTGGACACGGTCCTGGGTCTCCCTAAGCCCAGCGAGGCCCATGGCTTACATACATTCTTGTATGTAGGACGGCAGGGTTTGTTTTGTGGAGGGACCTGTGACATCCAAAGCTGATGGAGTCTGGGGTGGGTGCCACCTTGCAGCCAAGGCCCTGCAGGGTGCTCTGCCCAGGGGCCACGCTGGACGGACATGGTGGCTGCACAGGCCACGCCAGTGCGGCTCTGGTCACACTGAGACTCGTGGGCTGTTGCAGATGAATGTACCGTGTGGCCCAGCGACCCAGGGATCAACAGCTGGACACTCAGGAGTCTGTGAGGTGGGGACAGGGACTGTGGGAGCAGCCTGCAGGCCAGAAGGAAGACTGAGCCGTCATTTATGATGATCCAGGGGCAAAAGGAAAACCAAACACTTGAACCGGAATTTGAACGGAGCTCACAGCGGACCACACACTGAGCAAACTACCATTACTGTCCACAGGGCTGACCACGGGAACGGGACTAGGAAGTCCACTTCAGACGCAGGAGTGTGCCAGCTCACAAGGCCACACCCTGCAGCAGCCGGAAGGGCAGCACAGCACTGAGACTGCTGCCCCCAGCCCAGCCTGCCACGCAGCCAGCTGAGCCAGCCCCTACCAAGCCGCACGCAAAGCCCACCAGCCCTGCGGGTCACTGTGCAGACATGGATTCCCCGCCAGGACACACGCTGGAGATGGCACCACCAGCCAGCGCACCTTGGAAAGGCAGGACCCATGGGCTTTGGAGAGACACCTCTGCCACTTACGCGACTGCCCAGCAGGACTCCACTCACTGGGCCCCCACACTGACGGCACAGCCTGTCCAGTATGAGTGGCACAGGAGGGGCCCGTCTGGCCTTCACCTGGGCACCGGGGTGACAGTCACGGGATGGAAGGCCTGATCAGCCACTGGGCAGAGGCGGGGAGGAAGCACGGCCCTCCGCGTACCCCCCGCCCAGGATGCCGGACGCTGTGCCCGGAGGAGGCAGTGCGATGCACGCTGGGAGCACTCAGCCTGGGCAGAGGCGGAGCAGGGGGTGGGGCTGGGCTGTCTGCTGGTCCCAGTCTCAAGCTAACCGATGCTCTTTTCCTTCTTTCTTCCCACTCGAACGCAGGCCCAGGAGATCTGCGTCTGGCCAGTGCGGGGCCAGCAGTGGGCTTCCCAGTTCAGAGCAGGGCAATGGGAGCTCTGAGCACCTCCTGGCAGGGTCTCCTGGGAGCACTGCACTAGTGTCCCGTGACCACGTGGGACTCCTGACCCTTGATACGGCCAGGCAATATGGTAGGCTGCGTCCAGCCTGCCAGGGTGCGACTTCCTGTCCTAGACTGGGCCACCAGCGGTCAGGGCATAGGAGTGACAAGTTGAGCAATGGGTCTCCGTGGAAGCAGAGCTTGGGATGCAGCCAGCAGCCCAGGCAGCTGCACCTGAGACCCCTCGGCCCAGGGCGCTGGCAGGGCCCTGGCCAACCGCTGAGCTCCATGGGGCTGGGGGGCACATCCATCTCTCTCTCTTCTCCGGGATCCTCGGCCCCACCCGGGACTGAAGTGAACTCTCACACAGACCTACGTCCCCCAGACCTAGGCCCTATACTCCCATTTCAGTGGCCTGGCCAGCACATGGCCCAAGACCACGAGACTCACTGGATTCCAACCAGCTGGTGCTAGACAGCTGAGGGCTGTCTGAGGAGAAGGGGTGTTTACACTGCGCCCACACCTGTATCCAGGAGCTCTAACACAGAGGGATGGGAGAGGCCTGGGTAGAATGGCCGTGTGGGCGGGACGTGGCCCACTGTTCACCTGCAGGCCACCAGCCTGACTAGCTTCATTTATAGGCTTGGGCCAAGCCCTTGGGCTTCCTCCTGAAGACTGGCCATCCGGGGCTAGTTCTCCTAGGGATCCTATAAAGTGCGGTCACAACCCCCAAGGGAGACGGAGGCAGCCACAGCCACGGGCTGTCTGGAGCCTGCCGGACTCGACGCCCCCGCCACATTCTGGGCCAGCGCCAGTCCTGACAGGCGGGGTCTGCTCCTCGCAGTGGACACCAGGGAATTATCTCCCTGCGGGGTCACAGCACGGTAGTCAGGCTGCAGTGTTTGCTGCCCGGGATCACACGGTCTGCTCTGGGTCCCTCCCTGTCCCGAGGCTGGTGTGTTCTCTCCGTTCTGTTTCAGACCCTGAGGGCGAGAAGGAAGGCCTGCACCTGCTGCAGGAACGGGCGCATGCAGCCCACACCCTGCCTCAGCTCCTCACGCCGGCTTCAGAGCCGAGGTTCTGTCTCTTCTCGGGGACACGAGTCCTCCATCGGGCCTTGGGAGCACTGTCTGCAGGCCGGCTCCTGGCGTGGGCGCAGGGGCCCCTTGCTGCACTCTCCTAGCGTGAAGCTGGCTGGAGGCACAGCACCCGCTGGGGAAGCGCCGCTCAGGGACCTGCTGTGGCGATGGCCAGGCCTGCGCGCCCTGGGGAGTGCTAGGGAGGTGGCAGGGAGCCGCCAGAGACGAAAGGAACAACGAGAAGGAGAGGCTGAGGAAGGGGCGGGCAAAGCAGGAGCAGCAGGGTGCGCCTGGAGCCCACAAGAGGCTGCCACTCTCGGGGCACAGAGTGAGAGGAGCTCGGCCAGTGGAGACCTGAGAGGGCAGCACCCACCACGCAGGGCTGTCCAGCTCACCCGGAGAGCCAGCTCTGCACCCAAGGAGGCTGGGAGGGGCTGGAGGGCGGGGGTCATACCCTCGGTGTTCCATGGGAACAGGCCTGGAGGTGAAGCCAGCACCCACATGGTGCATCCTGCTGGACTGGAGAGCACACCCCACCAACACACACACACACAGGCCCTCCCTGTGCACCCGCCCCCACGCCCCCACCCACGCCCTCCCCAGGTGGGAGCTCACACACACACACACACACACACACACACACACGTCCTCCCTTTGTGCACCCGCCCACGCCCTCCCCATGTGCACGCTCACACGCACACATACACACACGCTCAAGCCCTCCCTGTGCACCTGCCCCCATGCACACACCCACGCCCGTGCAGGGAGGTCCCAGCTCCCAGAGCTCCTCTCAGGCCCTCCCTGACGTCGCAGTGACTCGACCATCTCTGCAGGCCGGGACACACCGGATCTCGGGTCAGGACCTTGGGGCCGCTGCTCCTCCTGCCACGTGTGTCTGGGAGCCCAAGCGGGGCCCTTCCCACACAGCCACTCAGCCTTCTGGCCAGGGTCACTCCAAGCAGCTGCTGCTGGGTGGGTGGGGGTGGGGCCTACCTGGCATCCCAGCCTTGAGGGAGGCTGAGGCAGGAGCATTGCAAGTTGGAGTCCTCCTAGGGCAACTGAGGGAGGCCCTGTCTCTAAATAAAAATAGAAACGGGACCAGGGACATGGGGACGTGACTCAGGGGTGAGCCGCCCTAAGTTCCATCCCCTGACCAGAGAGAGAGAGAGAGCACGCGAAGTAGGAGGGTGACAGAAACACAACTCCAGACCCCCAGGACTGTGCCTCGTCAAGGAACCGGACATGAGGTCTGCTGTGTCACCGCGAGGACTGGAGCGGCCCCAGTAAACGCTGCGGAGGGGTGGGGTGCAGTGCTTGCTCCTGGGTTCCCCACCTGGGTTGGGGTGACCTTCGTCCTACCACGGGCGGGGCGGGGGCAGCGGCGCCCGCTCCCCTCGCTCCGGGTCTAGGTAGAGTGGCAGCCTGGGCGGGGCCGGCGGGCAGGTGCGGAGTCTGCGGGCGGTGCGAACCGAGCGGGGGCGGGG
>NW_004955420.1:29460894-29471024 GCF_000276665.1 Chinchilla lanigera | reverse complement strand
CCGCGCGCGTACGCAGGTCGGTGTCGCGGAGGCCGTCCTGCCTCGGCCGCCCGCCTGGCCTCGCCGCCAGCACAGGCAGCGATGCTCCCCATCGCAGCCATGGGTCTTGTGAGCGGCGCGTCTGCGCTGTGCGCGGTCGGTCAGGGCGCTGTGCGCGGTAGCACCGCGGGCCCAGTGCCCAGCTCGCCCGAGGGAGCGCCCGCAGGCCGAGCCCCGCTCGGTGACCCCGGCCCAGCGACCTCGGCCCAGTGACCCCCGCTCGGTGAGCCCCGCTCTCGCGCCCTGCGCCCGCGGGGCAGGGCTCCAGATGAGCTGCTGGCTCTGCAATGCGCCGTCCTGCGGCGACGGTTTGCGAGTCGGCCAGGTTGGAGCAGTTCTGTGAAAACTGCTGAAGCCAGGGTTTGAGCTCCGCCTGCGGTCGGGTCGGGACGGCTGGCGATCACACCCTACCGCCGAGGGGCGGAGGGTCTGACGCCGCGCTCTCCTCTTCCAAGAGGAGGTGGTTGTAGCCGATAAGAACAACCTCTTAAGGTTTGAATTGTTTTTATAAAGGAAGATTGTATTTGAGCTGGTTGACTTCGATTTTGAAGTTTTTCTCGGAAATGCTAAACTTTAACACATACAGTGGCATCCCGCAAGCAGAAGAACACTCCATTCCTTCCTGAGCCAGCTGACTTGGCGATGACGGCGTTACCACGTGTCGCTCGGGGCGGGGGTCCCCTTCCCTCTATCGCTGGCACTGACGTAGGCATTCTCGGAGAGTGGGTGCCAGCATGTTCCTCTGAGGATTAACTGGTTCCTGCCGGGTTCCTGTCGTTGATTTGGGGTCGCAGAGGAGAGCTGCTCCAAGGGCAGCTTCAGGGTGGCCAGCTCCGCTCCAGGAGCTGTTAGAAAGGCCTCCTGGATGGGGAGCCTTGCGCACAAGCACAGGGAGGGTGGGTCAGGAGGGACCACAGCCTTCCAGAAGTGGGGTCCCGCGCCCTCTGTTGGTACTGGACAGTCTGTGCGCCCAGTGATGTGGCCGACACTGAGATGCTAGGGACTGCTGGGCTCCGGGAAGTGCCCACGACTGCATCCGTGCTGGGGGGCAGGAGCAGCAAGCTGTGCGCCTGAGACCCTCTGCCCTCCTCCGCCCTCCCCAAGCAGCGAGCGCCCTGGTGGGCTGGATGTGGGCCGGGTCTCGTCCACAGTGGTGGCGTCCCTGGGCCCTCGCTGTCCTCCAGGAAAACCTGGAAGTCATGAAGCAGCAGGGCGTAGGTTGTGCTGATCCCGGGGTGAACCTCTGGCCTGGCTGGGATCTGCCCGCCACTGCTGGGGCAGGTTCCCAGGCATGGAAACGTCCGCGGCCGCGCTGGCCTGTGGGCGTGTGCGGCTCCCAAGGCCTGAGATGTGACCAGGGAGGGTGAGGAACTGCGCAGGTTTAAAATTTGGATTAGTTCACAGTAAATAGTCAGTTAGTAGGAGACAGTGGGATTTACTATCTTTTTGTTATGCCGCGGTTTATAATATTTCAGCCATTTATACTTATGCCTTAACAGGGGGTTCTAGTAAGGCTGTTATTTATCAATATTTTAATTGAATATCTTTTTGTCCTTTTAAAAATTTACATATAATGTTATGTAGTGATATAGACAGACCTTAAGTCATAACCCTAAACTGGTG
This sequence comes from Chinchilla lanigera, assembly GCF_000276665.1. Lineage (NCBI taxonomy): Eukaryota > Metazoa > Chordata > Mammalia > Rodentia > Chinchillidae > Chinchilla > Chinchilla lanigera. Next base: position 29,469,362 of record NW_004955420.1, on the reverse strand, counting down.
TGCTTGCCTTCTGAAAATATGTTTTAGAATAGTGGAGGAACTTACGAGCATTTCTTTTAAGGGAAGCTGTACCTAAGAAGCCCGTTTGCTTTGATTTTCAAGTTTTCTCCAAAGGATTTGAGAGATTTGATGAAACCTGACAAGGGCACACCCCTGTGTAGCCCACGACCCTCTTAGCACGACAGCACACCCACGGCCCGTGTGCCCCCGAAGTGCCCGTGCTCTTCCCGCGAGTCCCCGCCCCAAAGGCAGCAGGCACTGTTCTGACCTCTGCGAGCTGCTTGCTTTAGAACGTGACAGAAATGAAGTTGTTGCCACTTACTAACTTCCACACAGCACTAATTCCTTTTACGGAGGATTAGTTTAAAATAAAATATAGCATCCGCTTTAATAGAAAACCTGGGTTTAAAACTCTAATTTTAAGTGCTGTTGTAAACGTCCCAGGGATGACCAGTCGTTTGCACACTACGCTTTGAGAAACCTGGGAGAACCAGACCAAAACGCCCTCCCTGCAGGGTCTGCAGTTTTTGGGGAGGTAAATGGTTGCTACCACATCTTAAAATTGTGGGTCTCACAAAGGCCGGGCCCCTGACTGGTGTGCGTGAGTGTGGGTCCCACCAGGAGCCCAACGCCCAGTTCCTGCCTTCCCTCACATGTCTCCCGGGTCTTCCCACGCAGGCCTGAAGACCCTCTCCCGGACCCCGGCCATCATCAGCCTGGTGGTCTTGCTGCTGAGCATCGTGGTGCTCGTGACGCTCACTCTCGTCCAGACCCGACACTCCCAGGTCATCCCTCCAGGGCTGAAGGTAAGCGGGAAAGAGCTGGCGTCGGACAGGGATGGGCTGTGGCACCAACTGTCCTCCCCCCATGGACGTCCTCTCCTCTGCCTCCTTCTGGAGCAGGAGAATGTGGTGTAAGGTGCAAGGAGCAGGCCACTGGGTGATGACGCTGGGGGTTACCGGTTGTGGGGTGAAGTTTCCCTAGGACTGCGTGGTCTTGCTTTGACTTCTGGCTCTGGCCAAAGACACAGCTGGCAGCCAAGAACTGCACATGGCCACAGTTTTCCAGGTGATCAGTGCGGTGCCTGTCCCTTCCTGGACAGCCCTGACCAGGAGACCCGGGCTCCTCTTCCAGCCTGGCCTGGATGGACAGGGAGGTCTTATGAGGGTCTCCTTGGGCTGAATTAGTGCCGCCTCTCTTGGGTCTAGTCCCTGTGCCATGACTCCTCTGACACTTTCCTTGCAAAGCCTCAGGACCTGCGCTTGGTCCCAGCAGCACTTGATGAGTCTGTCCCCGGACATCCTGGAGAGGAGAACCCAGCTTCTTCCAGCTGTGGCTCCAGGCTGCCCTGGGAGGAGGAGGCCCCGGGAGGGCTGTGGGTGAGCAGTGATGACAGAGCCCTCCCAGCATCTGAGGTCAGCAGGCCATCTGCGGAGAGGCCCCCTGCAGTACATACTCCTGGCTTTGGGGGCCCCTTGTGATCTGGCTGCGTGTTGTCCTTTGGTCTCCGGCTCATTCAGGATGTAGAAAGCCTTCTCAGCCGGGACAGCTGCACAGGCCCAGGAGCTCCCTGTGTCCCGTGAGCCTCAGGTGGCGCAGCACTTGCCCGTGCCATCCTCCCTGTGCCCTCCTGCCTTGGCCACGATTCAGGCTGCAGTTGAAAGAGAAAAGAAACTAATATTGTCCTGGGCTCACTCTGACAGTCCATGGCCACTTCCTGCAGGGTTGCAGTAAAATCTCCTTTGGAGAATAGCATCTGGGTTTTAAGAACCGCAGCCTTTATGAATAATCCCGTGAGACAAGAGGCCGCAAGAGGAGAACAGATGATCTGGTTGCCCCAAGACCTGAGCTGAGGTCTAGAACCTGTTTCCAGGCACCGGGCCCTGCTTCTTCCCTGAACTCCAGCCCAGATGAGCGCCCACTACGCTGTGTGCCGGCTGCCCAATCTGCTCCCTGCGGTGTGGACGTGGGTAGTGCCCTCGGCAGGTTCAGCCTGTGAGCAGCAGGACCGGAGCTGACCTCCGGGCCCCTGGTCCCAAGGCTGGGGCCATCTCTGCTCACTGCCCGGCTGCCGTGGGCAGCGCACAGCCTCGTCTGCAGGGGCGAGCTGGGCAGGCGCAGGTGCAGCGGTGGGGCTGGGTGGGAAGGCCAGCCTAGGACAGCCTGGACTCCAGCGCCTGCTCGGCTCCGTGGGGTGCCCCATTTTGGAAGGAGCAGCTCTGGCTGTGCGCCAGGGTCATCTCCCACCACGGGACACGGGACGGCCGGGCCGAGCCCAGGCCCCTCTGGCGGGACCAGCTGAGGTGCATCCAGCACCGGGTGCTGCTCTGTGCTGCCCTCCTCCTGTGGGCTCTGCGAGGAGGTGGGCGCAGACTGGGCGTCGGGTGGGGCGAACAGTCACTGCAGACCACGAGGCCGTGGGCTGTGCTGATTCCAGGAGGGAAGGGAGCAAGGCGGGCGGGCCCTCCACAGCCCCCCAGCCCCCACGCGCTCGGGCCGGGCAGGGGCAGCGGCGCTGGCTGAGAATTCCCTTGCTCTGGTGGCGGGGAGGAGCCCAGTCCTCACCGCAGGGGCAGAGAGTGCAGATGGGCGACAGAGTAGAGGAGGAACTGACGCACCGCCTGACCAGGCGCCCGCACCCTGGGCCTGGAAGGGTAAAGGCGCCGAGATGGACCCGCGCCCAGGCCGTCACCACAGCCGTGTCCACGTGTGCGTGCTGCCCAGTGCACCAGGACGCTGGTGTCCACGATCTGCCTCACTAACGCCGGTGTGACGCAGCACGGCAGGCACAGGCGGTGTGTCCCTTCACGTCACTCTGCTCCTGTGTGCACGCTGCGTGTGCGCTGCGTGTGCACCATGCTCTGCTCCCGTGTGTGCCCTGCGTGTGCACTGCATGTGCAGTGCTTTGCTCCCGTGTGTGCCCTGCGTGTGCACTGCATGTGCACTGTGCTCTGCTCCTGTGTGCCCTGCGTGTGTGCTGTGTGTGCAGTGCTCTGCTCCCGTGTGTGCCCTGCATGTGCCCTGTGTGTGTGCTGTGTGTGCAGTGCTCTGCTCCCGTGTGTGCCCTGCATGTGCGCTGAGTGTGCAGTGCTCTGCTCCCGTGTGTGCCCTGCGTGTGCGCTGCGTGTGTACCACGCTCTACTCCCATGTGTACACTGTGTGTGTGCTGTGTGCGCACCATGCTCTGCTCCCATGTGTGCTCTGCATGTGCACAACGCTCTGCTCCCATGTGTGTGCTGCATGTGCACCACGCTCTGCCGCCGTGTGTGGTCCCTTGAGCAAGTGTTACCTGCAGGCAGCCTCAGCCATGTTCTCAGCCCGGTTCTGGAGGCCGGTGTTGCCCCATTCTCACCGCCCCGTTCTCACCGCCCCGCAGAGCCTGTGCAGGACCAGAAAACAGGCTGAGGTGAAGCAGAGCGAGTGAGGACGCTGCCTGTGGGCCAGAGTTAATGTATCCTAGTTGTTAACAAAAGTGTTTAAAAGTTGAGAGTTAATAGAAAACACAGAGTAAGGATATAAAGAAAGTTTTGGTTTTTGCAATGCTGGGGACTGAACCCGGAGCCCTCACACTGAGCTCCGTCCCCAGCCCTTTTTTAATTTTTAATTTTGAGTCAGGTTCTTACTAAGTCACTAAGTTGCCCAGGCTGGCTCAAACTTGACATCCTCCTGCCTCAGCCTCCCAGAGAAAAGAAAAAGCTTTTGTATAGCTTTACAATGTGTTTGCATTTTAGAGTACTATCACAAAACAGTGAAAAAGTTTCACAAACCTAAACGTTTATAAAATAAAAGAGTATTCTAGGATTAATCTGTTACTGGAAAAGAACGGACATTCTGAACGCAGCGTGGAAGCCCGTGACCTGCGGAGTGCGGGCTGGGTCTGGACCTCCGCTGGCCACACAGGCTGTGAGGTTTCAGTGTCCTGCTGTGTCCCTGCTGAGCCCTGTTGCTTGCCGCTGTGTGTGGTCATCGCCGGCCTGCAGCTCCGCAGCCCGTGGGTGTGGAGCGGGCCATCCCATACACCGGTCCCACGATGCAGGGCCCCATCTTCTCAGGCTGTGACTTGACCCAGGGAGCTGGGAGGAGGGACCTCACGACAGACGGGTCAGGTCCCCAGCCAGGCTGGGGAGCGCCTGGGCCCTCGGCACCACCCAGGGTGCAAGGGTGGGAAGTGGCCGGCTGGGCCCTCACAGTGTCCCCTAGGGGGCCATGGGGCCGTGTGTCCCTGGTCCCACTGGACGCTCAGCCCGGGTCGGTAACACTGTTATCCCCCCTTTGTGGGGCCGAGAAAACCCAGAACAGAAAGGACAACAGCGTCTGAGGTCACACGGGTGAGACGGGGAGGGGGCCGAGGATGTGGCGGGAAAGGCCAGCAGGGCGCATGCTGGCCGGCAAGCACTTTCCCGGAGGGGAGAGAGGCGACCCTCATCCTGCTGGGCCAAGGCTCGCTCGGGTCCCACAGCATCGGGACAGGACGGCGTCCACCAAGGTGGGCGATGACCTGGCCAGGAGGCACCATGGCGAGGTCCCGGTGACAGCCGCTGCGCCTGGGGCTGTGTGAGTGCCGGGTGGGAAGAGCTCTGCCTGAGGCTGAGGAGGCTTTCCGTTGTCCCCTGAGGACACGGGCGGCAGGGTACGGGCAGCCCCAGCCTCGCAGGCCCTCCAGGACGCCTGCTCAAAGCCAGCCTGGGCTCGGGCTGGTGCGTCTAGGAGCCGACTGTTAACCTCAGCTGGGGTCAAGACGCCCAAGTTACTGGTCTGACCCGCTCTGCAGGTGCAGCCCTGAGCCTGAGGCCATCACTTTTATTTTCTCCTTCGGTGTGCGTCCTCCTGGGGCCCCAGCCTCAGGGTCACGTGTCGCACCAGTGCCACAGGCCCTGCAGCCACAAGACGTCACTGTGGAGCCTGGGTGGGCACAAGGCTCCCAGGGCGGGTGTGCCACCTTAGTTGCCCACGTTGGCACCAGGGCCCAGGAGTGCGGAGCTCACGCGCAGCACAGCCTGTGGGCCTTGGAAAAGCTGGAATCTTCCAGCCTGGAAGCCTGGAGTTCTGGGGTTACGGCCCTGCTGGAGACAGAGGTGGGTGCGGGTTTCCCCTCTTCGGGAGAGTCCAGACCACGCAACCTGGCCCTCCAGCCAGCCCTGCGCGAGCCCGAACCAGCAACGCGCTCGCAGGCCGCTGTGCCCACACAGGAGCCTGTGCCCCACCGTGGGCACCGACTGCTGGGCAGGCACCACCTCCACTTGGGGCCAGGCTCAGGGAAAGCTCAGGGCTTGGTGTCCAGCTTTGCCCCGGCCTGGCCCCAGGTCTGCCCAGCTGCTGAGCAAGGAAGGGGCCTGTACGGGTGGTGACGCTTCCCAAAGCGCTGGGTGCGGTCCCTGGAGCTGTGCGTGCTGCTAGTGTCGGGTGCTGTCGCGCTGTCTTCCGTGCGGGCACTCTGGACAGGGTTACTCATGATGTCATCTGAGTCACCTGGCCCCGTGCACCCACGCCGAGGTGCTCTGATTCAGGCTGAGAACTCTGACCCTGGTGCAGGCTCACTCTCCTCTTGTGGACGCACGTGCGGTGGACCAGGCGGAGTCGAGCCGAGGCTGGCACTGTCCACACAGCACAGGTGCCCGGCTGCAGACACCGAGCAAAGATATGGGGCTGCCGTGGAGGACGTGGACCCTGCAGGGTTGCTACGGAGAAGGGATGCTCGCTGTCCTTCCAGAGCTGGCTTCAGACCCTGGGGGGCTCCCCTGTGGGTGGGGAAGGCGGAGCCCTGTGTCCTTGCCCTCCTGGTCTCCGGGTCACCTCAGCACCAGGAGGCGGTGACCAGCTGCCTCGGCCTTGGAAGGGGCGGCAAGTGGGAGTCAGGACTCCCACGGCTGTCTTCCTCCTGCCCTTGGTTTCAGCTGCGCTTTAATCTCACTGCGGCCCCTGGCTGGGTGGACGGTGAACAATGCCACATTGTTCATACCACACTGAGGCATCAGGTCAGGATCTCGAGCGACACGCCCGGCCGAGGGGCCTGGCTGGTGTGCACACTGCCCGGAGTCTGTGCTTTGGTGTGGGTTGGGGGGCAGCTGCCGACGTGGTCCCCCACGCACACTGTGGCTATGGGGGGAGGCTGGGGCCTCCGCTGCCTGGAACCCGGTGCCTGTCTGCATTCAGTGGACCGAGTGACGCGCAGGAACGGGTGGGTCCACCTGCTTTCACCACGGGGGGACGTGCGGCGCATACTGTTCGGAAAAGGGAGTGCAAAAGAAAATCCACTCTGCCCTGTGTGGTTCCGTGTTGGCCTAAAACAGGCGTCCAAACATGCGCACGTAGGAGGCCGCACGCAGACACGGGTCAGGCTGGGGGGAGCAGTGGGCTCTGTGTCCTGCTTTCTCCTCTCGGGCTGCTGGCCTCGAACCCAGGGCCTTGGGCACGCAGGGCGCCGCCCACCACAGAGCTCTGCCCAGCTCACCCACCCTGGGCTTTGTGTGATTTTATTGATTCTGCCTGATCCGCTTCTCTGTGTGTAGAAACCTTTTCCCAAGCAGGGACCCGGCTCGTGCTCAGGACGTCATCTGCAGAGGAGGGAGCCCCCTCCTCCCCAGGGACCTGGAGGTCACCCGCCCACCCGCTGGGGTAGAGCGAGGAAGCTGCCACCCTGGGTGGTCCTGGCTGGTCAAGCTGCAGCGCATAGGCAGGGTCAGCGTCCAGTCCAGCTGCCTGCGGGCTGCTCACACCCCTCTTCCCTGGGGCTGCCTGGGGCTACCCTGGCCAGCACTCGTCCAGGCCTCGAGGCCCCTTCCGGGCCCTGTGGCCCACTCCGCCCCCACCCAGCCTGTCACTGTTCAGGTACCCCAGGGTGGGAGCCGTGTCAGCGTGGCTTTCTGGTTCGTTTCTTTCCTCTTATGTAGGAATACTTTTTGTCTTGGTCTTTTCCTTTTGTTTTTGTGGCAGCATCTAGCTCTATAGCTCAGGCTAGCCTCTAACTTGTAGCGATCCTCCTGCCTCAGCCTCTGGAGTGCGGGGATGACAGCTGTGCAGCACGCTCAGCAGAACCCTTTTACTCCGGGGTGCGCGGGAACTGACCTGTCTTCCTTGTGAGAGCGTCCACAGTGCAGCTTCCTGTTGTGGTTCAGCACATTCCCATGGCTCGACCCACTGCACATGCGTGCGTGACTGCCCCGTGGGCGGCCGCGCACGGGTGGTGGAAGAGGCCCAGGCCTGCATGGGACAGTCGAGAAGGTGCCTGGCAGGCGCAGGACTGCAGCATGGGGCCACGCTGTGAGCGTGTTAAACCCCAGCTAAGCTGCAGAGTCTGGAAACCAGGCCCCAGTGACTAAGCATTCGTCTCTCCCTGGGCCCAGGGGCTGCCGACCTCATGTGGGGGCCCCGATGGGGGATGAGGACACCTGCTGGGCGCCTCTGGGCACACATAACCCCTGCTGCTGGCCGGCCACGCTGAGACCCCAGCAGGATGTGGCCGCTTGGGAGAGTGAGGACCATGCCCAGGCCCAGCCTGGTTCGTCTGTCCTGGCTGCTGCGGAGCTGTTTTGGAGGCAGAGTCCTCCAGGTCACCCACCGAGGGAGGTGTAAGGCTGGGGAGTCTGGCTTCTGGACGGCGTCTTTGGGGGTCTGGCCTGTGCCCGACTCTGTCTCCTTCTTCCTGCAGTACGGGGTTGTGCTGGATGCGGGGTCGTCGCGAACCACAGTCTACGTGTACCAGTGGCCGGCGGAGAAGGAGAACAACACGGGGGTGGTCAGCCAGACCTTCGAGTGCAGCGTGCGAGGTGAGGGCGCGGTGGCGGCTGGTGGCCGGCGGCATCCACTCCTCTGCATGGCCATGCTGGCAGAGACCGGGGCGGGGCCATCTGAGCAGGGTGTCGCGGCACGTGGCCGCTGAGGGAGGTGCTGGGTGGGAGAGGGTCCGGGACGCCCATGGGCAGCACGTCTGCTCAAGACTGGAGGAACGAGGAACGGTGTTGTCCACGGGGCACACTGACGTGTCTGCCTGAGAACATGTCCTGGGGGACAGCTCAGAGGCGGACGGGGCTCCATGCTTTACTCATGGACACTGGAATTTTGAGTTTGACATAATTCTCCCATGGCTTAATCCCTCCACTGGGGAAAATCCTAAAAGTTCCCTCAGCTCCCAGGCGGCTGAGAAAGGAGGCGAGGGATTGGCCCTCAAACCGGACCCCGGCCACTCCAGCGGCCCATGGCCCCTGCCCTCCACCGCACGCCCAGCGCCGTGCCCACGGTCTCCGTGCTCCTCATCTCTTTGCTGAGTGTGATTTAGGGTGCACGTCTCAGTGGGGTGCAGCGAGTCCAGTACACGAATACGGTGTGTGACGCTCAGGTTGGGGCACTGGCGTCTCCACCTCCAGACACGTTTTGATCCCCACGTGACACTGCGCATAGACACGTTTGATCCCCACATGACACCTGCGCATAGACACGTTTGATCCCCACGTGACGCCTGCGCATAGACA
>NW_004955420.1:29456259-29460459 GCF_000276665.1 Chinchilla lanigera | reverse complement strand
GTTTGATCCCCACGTGACACTGCGCATAGACACGTTTTGATCCCCACGTGACGCCTGCGCATAGACACGTTTTGATCCCCACGTGACGCCTGCGCATAGACACGTTTGATCCCCACGTGACGCCTGCGCATAGACACGTTTTGATCCCCACGTGACGCCTGCGCATAGACACGTTTTGATCCCCACGTGACACTTGTGCATAGCTGTGGGGCGCAGTGTGATGCTCGGTGCCCACATGCAGGGTGTGGCCGTCAAACCAGGGTGATTCGCGGTTCCATCTCTCCGTAGACGATGCTGGGAGCCTCCTCCAGCCCCGCCCCTCTTGTTCCTCATAAGATGAACTGCCAAGTGTTGGCAGCTGTGGTCTCTGAGCGCTAGGGCTCACCCCTTCCTCCTGTCTGGGAGCCCCTCGTCCACCGGCTCCTGCAGCCCCTCGATCTCCTCTGTAGCTCGGAGCTGCTCCGCAGCTTCCACATGGGCGGGACACGTGGCTTCTGCCTCTCTGTGTCTGGTTTCTTCCTCTCACACGATGAACCACAGCTGGGCCCGTTGTGCTACTGCTGCTGTTTGTGGCTGCAGCCACTCGTCACCGCACTATTCTCAGCAGCTAAGGTGTGGCTCCATCTTGTTCATTATAGTTTATATGTGTGTGTCTTTGTGAGGCAGAGTTTCCCTAGATAGTTCTGACTGGCCTTGAACTCACTGTGTAGTCCAGACTGACTTCACAGAGATCCTCCTGCCTCAGCCTCCCAAGTGCTGGGATTACACATGTGCACCACCACGTCTGGCTCTTTATTGTCCTTTTTTTTTTTTTTGAGACAGAGTCTCGCTATGCGGTTCAGGCTGACCTCGAGCTCACTTTGTAGCCCAGGCTGGCCTCGAACTCACAACGATCTTCCTGCCTCAGCCTCCCGAGTGCTGGGATTACAGACGTGCACCACCACGCCTGGCTATAGTTTTGTATATTTAGTTTTAACTGTTTTTGAAAAATAAAATCAAAAGTGTATTTATAAAATCTAAAGTATTTTCTATAGTTTCCTTATGTGTTAGCATTGGAGTTTCACAATTCGTCTGGTTTTTGTTTTTGTTTTTCTTAGCCCATGGTGAGGTAGGTAAGGGTCATGGCCCAGTGGGGTGTTGGCAGCTGTGCATAGCGCGTCTTTCTTTCTTTTGCGTGGCCCTGCTGTCTTTCAATGTTGATAGAATAGATGTTGCTCATTAATTTTTCGCTATTGCTGGACATTTCTGTCTCCCTGGTTACTAATAGGACTGGGTCTCTTTCCATGTACTTGTTTATGGCCATTTCTGTTGTCCATAAAGTGCCTTTCATGTCTTGTTATTTTCCTACTAAATGCTTGACTTTTTCTTGCTGATTCACTGGTATCTTCTACGATTTTGCACATGAGCCTCGTTAATGTCATTATTAGACTGCCGCTCAAAGCCTGCCGAGGTGGTTTGTCTGGTTAGGCTCTTCCTGACGCCTGCGGGTGGACAGAAGCCCTCAGTCTTGGCCGCGCAGACGCTCACCCTGCCGTGTGTGCGGTTGCTCTGAGAGCCCCTTCCCTGTGCTGTGCTCGTAAAGAGAATGCTGTCAAAGTGTCGTCATTTTGCCTTTCCCGGTGAGTCTTTAGTCCTGCCTCAGGCCGAGCTGGGGAGCACGTGGCCTTTCTAGAGCCAGCCTCTTCCTCCCTGGCGGGTGATGCTGCTCATCCGGCCCGGAGCTGCCCAGGTGCTGGGGCCTGAACGGGTCACAAGTGTCCCTGGCCGCAGGGCTGCGGGCCTGAGACTCCGACCTTGTCCTCCCTGCCTGCGCCAGTGAGCTGCCCGCGTGGTACACCCCCTGTGGTCGTGGTGCTGCCAGCATTGGCAGCAGGATTAGCCCTTCCGGAGGGGCAGTCTGGACAGAATTCGGTGCATCACAGCGCGGGTTCTGACCTCCTGTGGCCAGGAGCACAGTGGTTCCCAGGAAACCTGGAAGCCAGGCTAGGTGGAGTCAGGAGGTGTGGTAGCTTCCGAAAGTCGTGACCCCTAGGGGTGGTCCTGGGAAGGGCGGGGCGGGCAGGAAGGTGAGACCGACGCTGGCTTCAGCCAGGTCTGAGGAGGCGGGCTGACGTCACAGGCTGGGGCGGGGGCGGGGGCGGTCTTTGAGAGGGAGAGCAGGACCCCGAGCAAGGCAGCCGCTCCGGAGGAGCCCACGTGTGACGGTGAGTGCCCCGTCCTGAGGGCCTCGCCAGGACGCGTCTTGGCATCACCGCAGCAGGGTAACTGGGTGTTTTCTGAGCACGGCCTATAATGTTACCCACAGGCTCAGCAGCTGGCCCGCGCTGGCCCAGCCAGCGACCCTGAGTGCCTCGGTTCAGCCAGCTTCTGAGCCGGGAAGGGCGGCGGGTGCTTCTTTCCCGACTCGGGAGAAGCGACAGTGCAGATCATCAGCCTCCCCTCCGCCCTGTGCATCGTCTGAGCTGTGCCCCTCATCTCTAAGAGGAAACAGGAACGGTGACCGGGTCCCAGCAGAGCGACTTGAGGAGCAGCGAGGACACGCACTTGGGAGGTGGCAGGCGTCCCCCGCGGCTGCGCTCGGTGGCCGTTTGCAGTCACCACCCGCAGGGCGCCTGGGGGTCCTCTCACCCCCAGCTCCTATCTCATGGCTCCAGGGTTTCTGTCCGGCCGTTGGTTCCTGGTGGCCCCGTGCCGCAGGGTCATGGCCCTCGCCCACCCTGGACGCCGTGTGGTTTAGGGACAGGGCCTGTGGCCCACCACACCTCCATAAATGGATCCTGCTTCTTTGATCACAGTGGCCACAGGGATCGTGTGTACTCAGAGTGGCCCAGAGGACCACAAACCAGAGCGTAAATTACAGAGCTGACGTCCGCAAGGGTCGTGTCCTCCAGGACACGTGGCCTGGGGTCTCTAATTTCTGGGTTGCAGACTTCTCAGGACCCCCACCCCAGCCAGCCCGTGGGGTTGACATTGCTCACCCTGCAACGGCCCCTGTGTGCTGCCCTGGGCCCTGTGGGTGTTGCTCCTGAGTGGTGAGGCTCTCCACACGTTCAGGGCACTGCCTGGGCCCTGCGCCCTGTGCTCTGGGCACAAGGCCAGGCTCCCCCTGCGCCGCCCTCCGCCTTGGCAGGGCTCGCGTCTGCTGCCGCCTCTCCCACAGGGACACACAAACCCCGGCCAGAAGCCCCCTAAGTCCCCTGGGACCTGACCCCCGCTGCCCCCTGCATTGAAACGCCTCAGGGCTGCTGGGGAGGGGGCATCACGGCGCTGAGGAGGAGCCCGTGCGTGGTGAATTCCTTGCTGTCCACTGGGCCCCACGCTGCACCCTGAAATAGACCTGTCAGCTCGCGTCGGCAGCAGAGTGCGCAGTATCTATCCCAAGCACTGTGCGGCGAGGCTCTTGTTCCCCTGAGAGGCTTGGAAGACCTGCAGAGAGGCCTGGGGGTGTGAGACCTTGGGTCTGTCGCTGTGCTTTCCTGCTGCTCACCAGCCTGGCAGAGACAGCCCTGGCAGATTGTGTGGTTGGCCCAGATTGGACTCACGATCCCCTTGCTATAGAGCTCGGTGCCGCTTTGAAAACCCCTGACTGGCCGATCCGTTGACTGATTGATGCATGCATTTCACACACAGTTACTGGGTTTGCCAAGACGCGTTCATGGCGCTGGGAAATCAGAAAAAAAAAAAAAAAAAAAAAACCACAGAGTATCTGGCTGTTGCATGTTATAGAACTGACACTCCAGCTGGAACATGGTGGCACACACCTGCACTTGGGAGGCTGAGGCAGGAGGACTGCCTTCAGTTCAAAGCCAGCCTGGGCTACATAGCAAGAGCCTATCTCAAAAAGCCAAAATCTAAAATGAAATGAAAAAGTACATTCCAATGAAGGAGGCAGAGGAAAGATAAGTGGGCAGCAGGGTGAGGCTGGCCTCAGCCTTGCTGCTCAGATGGGTGGACGGAGGCGGTGACAGTTACGTGGCACCAAGCGAGAGGAGGGGGCCGTGTGGGAGAGCTGGGCTTGAGCAAAAGGCTCAGTGGGAGAGCAAGGGTGGAGGCTGCTGCGCATTTCCGGGCAGATGAGGTTGGGCTGTGCATGGGGCTGAGCAGAACAGAGGGCCGGGCGGAGCCGCAGCCAGTTCCTGGGTGGCTGGAGCTGAGGAGCAGGAGGAGGAGGAGGAGGAGCAGGAGGAGGAGGAGGGGGAG
>NW_004955420.1:29437190-29455858 GCF_000276665.1 Chinchilla lanigera | reverse complement strand
AGGAGGAGGAGCAGGAGGAGGAGGAGCAGCAGGAGGAGGAGGAGCAGGAGGAGGAGGAGCAGGAGGAGGAGGAGCAGGAGGAGGAGGAGGTGCTCGCTGTCTTCCCCTGGCTTCCTCGGGGTGCAGGGTGGCAGGCAAGGTGCTGATCGTGGAGCTGATGTGACACTAGCGTGACAAGGTCTCCGCTGACCCAGCATGCGTAGGGTGAGAAGCAGGGAAGCAGATTCACAGGGACCACGTGGCCCTATCCGGGGCCGGCTCTGAGGGTCACAGCGGGGGCCTGGGGTCAGTGAGGCTGGCCGCTGCAGAGGGTCAGGGACAGCTCCTGGATGCGTGGAATGTGGTTCATCGCGGGGCGCAGTTCTCCTTAGCAGATTCACGATGCGCTCACAGCTCCATGCGCTGTTGGGTGCGGGAAGGGGCGGTCACTGGCGGCCACGGGGCATGACCTGGGAGGCCCGGCTCCCTCTGGTCCCTTCCTCCCCTCCCCTCCAGCCGCCAGGGCTTCCACACCTTTCGCTCAGCCAGGCCTCGGACATCTGCTTCCACCTTGGAGCCCGCCGACCATGCACAGAAACGGACCCACAGTGAAGCTCTCCTTCAACTGTGGAATACTGTGCCTCCGGGGTGGGAAAGTGACCACGACAGGGGGACGCTACTTCCAAGAACCCAGTCGGTGGGGTGCTGGCATTGTTCCCCTGAGCCCTGTGTGCACAGGCTATAAAGAGCTGAGTTATGCTGGGGTTTCTGGTAATGATGATTTTCACAAGATCAAAGAGGCCAAGTCAATCTTGTGTCTCAAATATGAATTTGTGATGTGTGTTCTCTTAAAGTTTTGCTGCAGTCTGTCTGCCGCAGCCTGAACTGAGCACCCTAGCTCTGAAATGTTGGGTGCTAATACCACTTGTCAACAGAAGGAACCAGGGGTTCTTGGGAAAATGGTCAATCCCACATCCAGACAGGAAGTGTACAAGCTTGGCTGACACCGCCTATCACACTGGAAAGCTGCCAGGCTCTGGAAGGCTCTGGGATCGTGTCAGAAGGCTAACCGGCAAACACAGGGTCACCGATAAGAATAGTAACTCTTCAAATTGAAGCATCAAATACCCCGGCTCCATAGGTTCCTAAAGATACAAAAGTCCCTCGTTGGTTAAATTTGTGGAATGGTGGAGATGCAACTTGTATTTTTAAAGCTGATGAATAATCAGGCCCTTACCCTCCCTTCCCTTACAGTGGGCTGTAGGGTGACCAACCAGTGTGATGGGGAGGTCTTCCTCATCAGAGTATTGTAAGTGATAAGTGCAGGTCAAAAAGTGGAATTAACAGTCGTGTGTCTCCACCCCTAACGGAACCGGCGGTCCAGGCCGTGAGCACCAGTGACTGCGGACGGCGCCGGAAGGGACCTCCTGGGGGAGGTCCACGCTCATCCCTGTGGTAGCCCTTCCACAGAAATTCAAACCGAATCAGATCAAGCCTGGACGTGTAATTAACACTCTACAGGGAAGACAGGGACCAGGCCGGATAGATGCAAACGGCATGGGAAACAGTCAGCAGAACCTAGGACACTGCAGGACAAATGAAACTGCAAAGGAATTGTAAAAATAATGCTAAGGAGAAACAGAATGGACGGAAAGAACCAGTAGATTCAGAGAGACTTGTGGCTGCAGTGATGGAGTTTGTGAGATTCTGACTCTCGTAGATGAGAGTGGGAGAGACAAAGGCCCCCAGCAGAGGAGGAGGAAGGCGGGGGGCGGGGAGGTGAGGAGAGAGGATTCACAGGCAGCGCGAACCACAACTCTGGCTCGAAACAGCCAGGATGTGAATCCACCGACAGAGGCGTGGGTAGAGAGCGCGGCTCGCACACGCGGTGGTTACGGCTCTCTGTGAGGGGATGGGAGCTGCTCAGGGCAGCGAGGGCAGTGGACCTGGGTCGAGGGCATTGTGGTTCGCAGACCAGGTCAGGCAGAGAAGACACACCGTGTGCTCTCACCCGCAGAGGAGCCTGAAACAGCTGCTCCTCTGCAGCTGAGAGTAGAGTCGTGGCACGGGAGCGGACAGGGAGAAGGCAGGGGGTGTGGGGAAGGGTAGGTTCGGCGCTCTGTGGCGGGGTGGGGTGGATGTGGTTAACAGCAGCACTTAACAGACCTGAAGACAGGAGAGAATTTGGCACGTACTCAGCACGAAGAGGCGAGCAGAGCTCAGGGCGACAGAGATGCTAATTACCTTGGTTTGCTCATTATGCACCATGTGTACAGATCGGACCATCGAGTATTGCCTCATGAGTATGCACAAACATTTTGTGCCAATCAAAAAATAAAAAATTATTTCTAATTTTCTTGATGCCGTCTTGAAACTCTGGTTATGCTTTTTTTTTTTTTTTTTTTGAGACAGGGTCTTACTATGTAGCCCAGGCTGGCCTCAAACTCAAGGCAATCCTGCTGCCTCAGCCTCCCAAGTGCTGGGATCACAGGTGTGTGCCACCACAGCTGGCTTTGGTTATGCCTTTTTTTTTGATGCAGGGTCTCACTTCAGGCTGGCCTTCAACTCACTATGTAGTCCAGGCTGTCCTTGAACTCACAGTGATCCTTCTGCCTCAGCCTCCCCAGTGCTGGGACTGCAGGCGTGCCACCATGCCTGGCTGGTTATGCTTTTTAAAGGAGTATTTCCAGTGATCAGCACTGAGCCCTGGGTGCAGTGGTCCCACGGAGCCCGTGGTTGTTGCGATCAGAAAGTTGGTCCACTCCATGGGGCTCCTTATCCCGCCTCTGCTTGCAACGTTTCTCAGGTGGCGGCCGGCTGGCCTCCTCTGCACCGTGCAGCCCACTCCTGCAGGAGCTGGACAGGCGGTCGTGTGGATGCGGGACCTGGCTGTGTCCCGTCAGCAGCCCCCCACAGACCCACGCGTTTCCAGGGCTGGGTTCTTCATTTCAAAGTTGTCCGGGAGACTGGTGCCAACGCTGACCGCTTGCTCCCCAGGTCCCGGGATCTCCAGCTACGGGGACCACCCCCAGGACGCCCCCATGGCCTTCGAGGACTGCATGGAGAGGGTCCAGCAGCAGGTCCCAGCCCCCCTGCATGGGTCCACGCGCGTCTACCTCGGGGCCACGGCAGGGATGCGCTTGCTCAGGTGAGGGCTGTGTGTGCCCGCGAGCTGGCAGCGGGAAGCGCCAGCCAGAGTGGCTCTGCCCGTGACTGCGCAGCGCTTGGGCCTTCAGTGGGAGCCTTTGTGTCAGTAGCCGGCACGGAGCAGCTCTGAAGCCCATTCCTGTCCCAGGGGATTTTCTCAAGAGCGTAGACGAGGACGGTGATGGTGCCTGCTCCTGGCGCCTCCACTTCTCTAGAAAGCCCTGTGGGAGCCGGCACAGCAGCGCAGAGAGCAGCCCCGGCTCTGTGGCCCCTGCCTCGGACACAGTGTCCTTGGGGCCGCGGGAGCGTGACAGGAAGGCGGCCCCACCTCAGTCAGCGCCTTGGAGCTTGTGATTCAGATGGGTGGATGGACGGACCCATGGACGGCCCCGTTCGCTGGGACTTTTACCCAGCGGCGTTGCTGCTCTGTCACACACAGATACATACATGTGCGCACACAAGTGCCTGTGCACGCGCTTTGCCCTTTATTGTAGAATTTCCTTGACCTTGAAATAAAAGCAAAACAGGTTCAGAAACATCTGCCGTAATCTACTCAGAGTAGAGCCGCCTTGGGTCTCGAATTAGGCTCTCACCGGAAGGCGATGCCGCCTGGCCTTGGGCACCAGCACAATGCCAGCTGTGCCAAGTGATATGTGTCTGGGCATGAAGACTGCACAAAGGGACAAACCAACCGACGCTTTAACACGGTCCTGCGGAGACACCCCACACGCAGTGGTGCAGGTTCCCTGCCCGCTCTGCTTCCCGAGCCCCTTGCTAGCCCACCGGCAAGGGGACGGCTCCCTGGAGAAGGGAGCAGGGTGCCGTGTCGTGGGCGACAGACTTGTGGGGCAGAGCACGGACAGTGCTCAGTCTGAGGACCACGTCCCCTCCCAGAGTGAAGGCGGCTGTGTGTCGTGTGCCTGGGAGCTGGCCCTCTACCCTCTGCCCTCAGCAGTCTCCGGGCTCTGACGGTCCGTGAGGCGCCCTGTGCTGTGGGAGGAAGCCGTGGGGCTACCCGAGGGCTGGAGAAAGGAACAGGAAGAGGGAGGGGGTGTACTGAATGGAAAGCCGCTTCCCTGCTAGCAGTCTGACAGGTAACAAGTTCACGGGTGTGAGCTGCAACTTGCAAAACAGGTTGTGGGTCGGGCTGCGCACACACCTGGACGGTTGTCCTGGGGCGGGCCGGCGCCTTCCGCCCGTCTGGGAGACTGACTCTCAAGGACATTTGGGTTCTGTGCCTCCCACAGGTTGCAGAACGAAACGGCGGCTGATGAAGTCCTGGCCAGCATCCAGAGCTACTTCGAGTCCCAGCCCTTCGATTTCCGGGGCGCTCAGATCATTTCCGGGCAAGAGGAAGGGGTGTACGGATGGATCACAGCCAACTACATTAAGGGCAACTTCCTGGAGGTGCCGGCTTGCCTCCTGCTCGCTGTCCTTCTCGCCCCCGGGGCTCAGGCAGGGCACGGCATGGGGCTTCCCGCCTGGAGCACGCAAGGGCACTCATGGGGCAGTGGCTCAGAAAGGAGGCTCCCTGCAGGTGGGGAGCTGGCGGTGAGCAGAGCCGAGCGTGTGGCGGGCGGGGTAGACTCACTTCTCGAGAAACCGGGCAGAGCCCACCTCCCCCAGCCTTGCTGCCAAGTCCCAGAGGAGAGGCGCCGCCTGGCACCTCCCAGGGCCCCACATTCCAGCCCCACACGCCCTGCGCCTGGGGACAAAGGGAAGTCACGTGTGCTACACAGAGCGGGACACTAGGGAGTCAGGCCATGTCCCATCCAAAGCCCTTTTCACCCTCCCTTAAACGTATTTTTTAACGTTAAATTAATAGTCATGGCGAGTACTTGGGACAGTGTCACATGGAAACGCATGTCCAGGGCTCCCGAGCCTCTTTCCTGCACACCCTGTCACTTGAAGATCTGATGCATGCGCTGTGGGCACAGCCAGCGGCAACTGAGGGCCACCCTGGGCCACCAGCCCTGCTGCCCACCAGCTCGGGCGTCACCCTGCCAGGGCCAGGGAGGGCACTGCCCCCGAACGCTGCCACCCCGTGCTCCTGGGCATCAGGGTGCAGGTGGGGGGACGCAGCCTGGGTGCAGCAGGGCGCCGCCCTCACACCCTGTCCCCTGCAGAAGGACCTGTGGCACATGTGGGTGCACCCGCACGGGGTGGGCACCACCGGCGCCCTGGACCTGGGCGGAGCCTCCACGCAGATCACCTTCATGGCGGAGGCTGCAGGGGCCCTGAACACCAGCGACGTGGTGCAGGTGTCTCTGTACGGCTATACGTACACGCTCTACACGCACAGCTTCCAGTGCTACGGCCGAAACGAGGCTGAGAAGAGGTTCCTGGCATTGCTCCTGCAGGTACCAGGGCCCTGGCGCTGCCCGTCTGGGCCTGATGCGCCCCAGCGGTCAGCTTCCACTCCCTGGGAGGTGGGGAGGTGGCGTAGGCTGGTGGCCCTGCACTGTCCTCCCCAGCCTCCTCCTCCTCCTCTTCCTCTCGCCCTCCTGACCACTTCCAGCAGATCTGAGTACGGAGTCCAGGCAGGTTCCCAAGCTCCAGCTGTTTCATAAATGATTCGAGCCCCGGGGTCCCCTGTGGACACCATTTCCAGCTAGCTGCTGGACGGGCCTGACAGCCTCGCGAGCCCGGGCACAGACAGAGCAGCAGCAGCCGCCAGGAGAGGCCGGAGGGGGTGCAGCACAGAGCTGCCCTGCACAGCCCCCGGGGTGGCTGGGCCTGTGCCTCGGGAGGCCCCAGGGGTGGACTGCAGGGCCGTCCAGTGTCTCGTGTGGGTCAGAAGACACTCTTAAGTGAAAACGTGAAAGGCAGTGCAGTGTACCTAAGGCACTGACATGTATGATGTGAAAAAGAGAGAGGACAAGCAAATCCATTCGCAGGTGTGCCTGAGACCTGTGAAAGGCCCTGGCCCCGCCAGAGCTGGCTGAAGAGGGTGGGAAGGAGAATTCTTTCTCATAGTACGTTTATTTGTACCTTTCGGATTATTTTGACTAGATAGAGAGGCTATTCAAAATGATACATTAATCTAAAGATACCTGTTTTCTCAAAACCAGGGCGGAGGTCCCGAGACCTGCTTGCAGGGTGCTGACACAGATAGGAAAGGCAGGAGTCACTCTGCCCGCCCCTCCCCTGCTGGGTGGTCTGCCTGCCTGCTCACAGGTGCTGTGACGCAGAGCAACACTTCCCAGGCTCTGTGCTGGATTGGGGGTCGTGAAGAGGGACTGACCCCTGCCTCCATCCTGTGTCCACAGAATTCTTCTGCTGACACCCAGGTCACCAACCCCTGCTACCCTCGGGGTTACCGTGTCACCGTCCCTATGGGCCAGGTGTTCAACAGCCTGTGCACCGCCCAGCAGAGGCCAGCCAGCTACAATCCCCTCCGCAGTGTCATTTTTGAAGGGACAGGGGACCCATGGCTGTGCTGGGAGAAGGTGGCCTCCATATTTGACTTCAGGGCCTGTCATGGCCAGGAAGACTGCTCCTTCGACGGGGTCTACCAGCCGAAGGTCCAAGGGCCATTCGTGGTGAGAACACTCCGGAGACCAGGCTGCAATGTGGACAGCTCACCCCTGGCCTGTGTCCCTCCTGCCCCTGATCCCTGCACTCCCCCGCCCGGACGCCCCCATGTCCCCAGCCTGAGCCCCTCTCCTCCCATGCTGTCTGCAGGCCTTCGCCGGCTTCTACTACACAGCCAGAGCACTCAACCTCTCGGGGAGCTTCTCCCTGGCCACCTTCAACGCCAGCACCTGGAGCTTCTGCTCCCAGAACTGGGCTGAGGTTGGTACCGGGGCAGGCGTCGAGGTCAGTGTGAAAGCATCACAGGCATGTTCCATCCGTGCACGTCTGTAAAAGCGGGGGGCAGGGAGACCCCTTCACACCTGGTTGTGTGGTGTTCTGACCACATGGCGCACAGCGGTGAGGCCGGCACTGGTGAGCTGGAGATAGCTACTCCGAGTCGCTGTGCATGGACAGCTTCGTCATTGCGGAGCCCTTTGTATTACAGAGGCTGAGGGGGAGATTTCCACAAGGTCCGCTGTTGGCTCTGGAGCCCTGAGATGTGCGTCTTGGGGTGCCCACCTGCACCTCTTCTCAGGGGCCCTAACTTCCTCGGCAGCTCCCTCTCCTGCTCCCCAAGTTCGATGAGGTGTACGCCCGGTCCTACTGCTTCTCGGCGAACTACATCTACCACCTGCTGGTGCAGGGATACAAATTCACCCAGGAGACTTGGCCCCAAATCCATTTTGAAAAAGAAGTAAGTTGAACCCCAAGTTCCTTTCTCTCCACCCTTGAAAAGAGGCTCAGGTACCCAGGAGGGCTGAGGAGAGACAGAAGGGTTCGGGACAGAGCTCTTGGGCGCAGCTGAGCTGACAGGGAGTGCGCGACCCTCCCTGGAGAAGAGGCCCTGGGGACATCGGGGCCTCCTCCAGACGGGAAGAGAGGGGCCAGAGGACGCGGCTCCTGGGGCTGGTGGTGTCTCCTGGCTCCTTATTCCCAGGGCCAGTGCAGGGCAGGGACTTTGCAGAGTGACTGCTGAGGTGGTTAGGCACTGAGACTTTCATCCTGAAGAGAAGCCTCAACTGTAACCTAACTGTAAGACAATAATAACATTTGTTGTTCTCATTTGACAGAGTCAGAGTGAGATCAGTTTGAGAGCAAGGATTTGCGTTAGCACATTAAACTCCAAGTTCCTCCTTAAAGGAGCCCGAGGGCACTGCGCTTACTGACAGACTTTGGAAGCCCTTTGGGCTCAGATTTCACATATAACTTATACCTGCCTATGAGTAATTGTCACGTGACGACGGTGACTCTTGTCAAGGACCAGCTGTCTGCAGATTGGCAGGACAGCCATCAGCAGCCCAGAGGACCCCTCCTGGCGAAGGTCTGGCCAGCCCGGCCCTGTCCCAGAGGGGCTCTCTCATTTCAGGAGCAGCAGACTTGGGTCCTAGGTGTCTGGAATCAGCCTGTTCGTACCAGCCTCAGATCATTAGATTAGACCAAGCAAGACGCTGCGTTAGTCTGGGCTGTTTCCACAGTCATCTACAGAAAGTAAGGACATCCGGGGACATAAAGACGGTGATGTCTGAGCTTAGCTTCTGACAAACCATCGCTCTTGAGAGCACGAGTGTGTTTCCGTGGGGCAGAGATCTGGGCCGAGAAGCCCGGGCTTTAAATTCTTTTCCTTTAATCGTAAAAAGTCAGGTGAGGCTGGGCGTGGTGGCGCATGCCTGTAATCCCAGGACTCTGGAGGCTGAGACAGGAGGATTGTTGTGAGTTCAAGACCAACCTGGGCTACAAAGTGAGCTCAAAGCCAGCCTGAACTGCATAGCGAGACCTTGTCTCAAAAAGACAGAAAAAAACAAAAACAAAAACACTTTAGGTGCAATTGGGGCAGTGTATACCTGTCACCCAGAGGCTAATGCAGGAAGATTGTGAGGGGACAGCGCTGAGGCCTGGGCACACACCTCCTGGGCTACATAGGGAGATCCTGACTCAAAAAGGAAGTTTTAAAAAAGAATATTGTATCCAGCCAAGTTAGTACTTAAATATCAGGGTGTAAAAGCTGGCAGTTTTGCCACTAAGACTTACACTGCGAGTATCTGTTTGGAAGTAGTAATCAAATAAGAAGAGAAATAAACCCAGGAAATGTTACCAAAAGAACGAGAGTAAGAATTAGTGGTATTATAACCACTAACAAAGTCCATATCCATTTTTATCCACTGATAACAATCCATCTGCATAAGACATGGCAGCCTAAAATTCTCGTCACAAGGTCATACAGATACCATGTTGAAGGAAAGAAAGGAAAGGGGGTTAATATAGCAGCGTAACCCTAGTGGGAATTGTGAGCGATTCCCTAGAGAGAAGTCCCCACAGATCAACGACATCAATGGTCCCTAGCAGGCTGTGTCGTCAGACCTTTCAAAACCTAGCCCAGTGATGTCTAAGCCTAAGGACATGGAGACCCTGAAAATAAGAAGAAATTTCTTTACTGATTAGACAAATACTATCCAAAAAAAAGTTGGTGTTTTGCTTGCAAACAGTTTGGTTGGCAAACAAAAGCGTCTGGCAAATGTATTGTTTACAAACTGTCCTTTGGGTGACAAACACGACCGCGACCACCTTCTCCAGAATCGCGGGGTGATCAGTCTGTGAGTCGAGGGACCCTGTACCTGGGAAACAGTCCTTAGGGTAAACAGCATCATTTGAGACGGAGGCCACAGTGTAACGATAGGAAGCGCAGTTCTCTTACAAAGATTGCAAATCCAGAACGTTTATGTATTAACAAAACCGCCTAAAAACATGAAGCCAGACTGAGTGGAGCCGGCGGAGAAGTTGGTGAAGCTCACTTCCTAGGTGTCCCCGTCCTTAAGAAGAGGCCCTCTCTTTAGCTGGGGGCACTGCCGGCCCGAAGCCGCTGTCCCTGGCTTCGCGGCCCTTGTGCCCTCTCCGTGGTGCTGAAGGGAGCTGGTCCTCCGTGGCCCCCGGGGGTTGGAGGGCCCAGGTCCTGTGGGGCCTCATGGATGGGTGGCGTGTGCCCAGGCCTCAGCCCCGTCCCCTCCCCTCCACAGGTGGGCAACAGCAGCATAGGCTGGTCACTCGGATACATGCTCAGCCTCACCAACCAGATCCCGGCCGCCAGCACTCTGGTCCGCCTGTCCATCCCACCGCCCACCTTCATGGGCCTCCTCGCCCTCTTCGTGGCCACCGCCTTGCTGAGCCTGGCCATCCTGTCCTTCCTGTGCTCTTCGGCCAGGACAGAGAAGCGCTCCGAGCACGCCCTCGAGCACACCGTGGACACCGACTGAGTTGGAGCTGGGCCGCACAGGGCCACCCCCAGGACGCAGTGCCTTCCCCCTGAGCACCGCTCCTCTGAGACCCCTGCCAGCCTGGGAGGGCACGGCGCACCCTTCGCCCTGCGCCCGCATCCCCCTCCCCGAAGGGGATGTTGGAAATATGACGGCTTGTGGGGACCCAGGGCCACTTTCCATTCCCTCTGGTGTCAGATGCCTGTAGCTGAACCGTGACCATCCAGCGGTGCTCTCGAGGCTCCTCCGGGACCTGCCCAGACTCTGCCGTGGGGTAGGGACGCAGCATGGGCTGGGAGCGGGGGCCGCGCCCTTCATCCAGCAGGACCTGAGGCAGAGACCGCTGTACCAGAAGCTGTCCTGGGCTGGCGGCTCCCACGCGCCTCCCCTTTGTCTCAGCCGGCCGGCCCAGGCACACGTGCGGCCCCCACCACGCTGGCCCCCAGGATTTGCTTACCGGTCACCTCCCAGGTCCAAAGCCACCCTACAGAGCGGCCTGGGACTC
Source organism: Chinchilla lanigera (assembly GCF_000276665.1). Taxonomy (NCBI): domain Eukaryota; kingdom Metazoa; phylum Chordata; class Mammalia; order Rodentia; family Chinchillidae; genus Chinchilla; species Chinchilla lanigera. Next base: position 29,445,403 of record NW_004955420.1, on the reverse strand, counting down.
CAGGGAGAGGAAAGCAAGCTGCGGGGACGCTGGCCGCCGGCGTGGACGAGAGGGGACTGGTACGGCAGGGGCCGCGGCAGGGCTCAAAAGCAGCGTTTTCGCATTGCTGCTGGGCAGCGCATCCTGAATAAAGAAGCCCATTCTGACTTGCACTGTGTGTGAACGCGTGCCGCTCCACTCCCGCGGACCCAGGCAGCTTCCCGAGAAGGCAGTGACCTGAGAGAAGCAGGCGGAGTGTCGCTTTGTTCCGCATTCAGGGCACTTTCTCCTTAAAGTGGGGTCCTGGGGGTCCTCGGGCCGTGTCTCCGTGCCTCGCCTGACCTTTGCAGCCTCAGGGCCCTCACTCTCAACAGCTGCCCTTCGAGGTCCAGTTCCACAAAGCTGTCTACACACACCCACACACACCCACAACTACCACCCCCACCCCCCCCGAACCAACCACTTTTTCAGAACTCGTCCCATACGTTCTTATGTCTGTCTTTGTGGGGGTAGCTGAGTTCTAAACCAGACGTAGACAACTCCACCCTGCCATACCTCACTCACTCAGCAGACGCGGAGAAACACCTCACACCTGCAGGTGTGATTTTGGATCTGGGTTAATGCTGTGAGCGCAGAATCTTCTCAATCTGCTGGCTGGGTCGTTTCCATAAGTGAAAGAGGGACAGGTGATGTCGAGGATGACAGAACCCAGATCAGCAATAGCCTGCAAGAAAAGACTGTCACGGAGGCCAGAGGGCCGGGGCCCCACGCAGAGACCCTCGCCAACGCCCCCAGCCCACTCGGGGCTCCGGAGTTTCTGACATGAGTCACACAGTCCTCCCGGGTACAGACTCTGACATCAGCATCTAAGGGGCGTCTCCGTGACCGAGGTGAGCAGCGTTCTGGTCCCCCGCACCTGCACCCCCTGGCTGCTCCTGTGATTTTTCCTGACCACAGTTACCAGGCAAAGGGCTTTGCAAGAAGAATTATCAGCCCACCTTGAAGTGGAGGCCTCGGCTGTGCAGGCTGAGTGCACTGCCTGAGCTCATGCATGATGGGGCATCTTCTCCAGGAGCAGAAGTCGGGTTCAGGAATAAAGAGGGTTCCTCGTGCTGCAGCCAGCCTGGAGCTCCAGGGGGCCGCATGAACACAGACAGACAAGGCCAGGTGTGGCGGTGCACAACTGGAACCCCAGCACTCTGGGAAGCTGAGGCAGGAGGACTGCTCTGAATTCAAGGCCAGCCTAGGCTACCTTGTGAGAGCCTGTCTCAAAAATAACTCTGGTGGCAGAGGCTGGGGAGGCAGCTCAGCATGAGTACCCCAGGAGAGACAGAAAGAAAGAGAGGGGAGGGAAAGAGAGGAGTAAGCAGGGAAGGGAAGGGCAGGGCCTGAGAGCCGCTTCAGGAGCGGGGTGCCGCTGCCTGACAGGCTGCAACAGAGGTCGCCCTGTCCTGCATGGCAAGGAACTGGACTCTGCCAACAGCTGTGTGACCCCGCTTCTCGCAGAGGCTCCAGACCGGCATCCACCAGGACTCACAGCTGACCGCTGCTCTCCCAGCCTGGGTTCCCCCACCCCAGAAGCCAGCTGAGCTGCCCACTCTGGACCTCGGGCTGGGTGGTGAGGGGTGGGTACTGTTTGGAGCCCCAAGCTCGGCCAGCACAGGCTCAGAAAAGGAGCCCCAGGCCCAGCCAGAGTGGGGGCTGCAACTGTGCTCTGGAGAGAAACACCTGGGGAAGGGCACGGGTGTCCACTCCCTACGTGGGAGCTGGGAGCGAGGCCTGGCTCAGGGCCATCACGCCGGCAGCGTCCCAGTGGCAGCCTAGGCACAGGCAGCCAGGGGCCCGGTCTGGCATTTGCAGGCTGACACCACATTCTCACAGACACCGGGGCGGGGCGGAGGTGTCAGCCAGGCTCTGGGAAAAATGGGGAACCATGGGTCCCTGTGTGGAAAAAAAAGGGAAATCCAGGTCCTTCCTCACTGCTTGCAAGAACCATGTCCAGGTCTGGTGGAGGCCGAGGTCAGGGATAAGCTCTACAGTTAAAGGTTTCAGAAGAGGAAACAGGAGAATCTCACGGGCCGTTCAGTCTCGGAGCCTTGACTCCGGGATAAAAAGAGGACCACGTCTGCCTCGTGGAAGGGCAAGAGCAGTGCGTCACTGAGCAGAACCCGGAGCGCAGCGTGGCCAGGAAAGGCAGGTCAGGAAAGTCCCTCTTCCCTTGCTGTCCTTCATCCAGACACACAGGCCACAGGCCTGGCCCCGCCCATGGCCAAAGCTGCTGCAGGAGCTGGACCCAGTCCTTCCTCTGCAACCTGGGCCTCGAAGGCCCTCTGCTGGCACCGGGAGAAAATCCTTTCAGGCTGAATTCTGTTTTGCTTATTCCTAACTAAAGGTGGTGGGAAAAAAATCATTAGTTCAAAAATACCTTTAGGGCTAGGGGTGGTGCTCTGGCCTTGCACACGAGGCCTGGGCTGCATGCTTTGTGCAGAAATTAGCTCTGTGTGTTCATATGAGGTGAACTATACAACACATTTAAAATATATCCATCAGCATACATTTTTTTTTTTTTTTTGGTACCAGAAATCGAACTCATGACCTCAGACTTGCCAGGCAAGCACTTACACCGCTGAGCTACATCCCCGGCCCCAGCATACATTATTGAATTTATACTACTACATTATAAAATAAGGAGGCAGTTGGACATGTGACTACTTAATGTTACCCAGGAATGCCTGCTAACTTTTGCTGAGATGAAGTACTGTGACGTGGACTTTTTTCCAAGAACACAGCGCTGAGCTGCTCACTCAGCTGCTCCCAGCTGAAGATCCCATCCCTTCCATCCTGTCTGTCTTCATGTCTGTGTATCCAGGATCCAAACCTAGGCTGACCTACAGATTCCACGCAACCCCAGTCAAAATCCCCACTCTGCTACCAAGAGAAGTGAACCAGTCGCTTCTAAACTACCTGCAAATACAAAGGACCTAGAGCCGCCAAGAATGTTTCAGAGCTGGCGCTGTGTCCGTGTGCAGAAAGCTGTTCAGGAGCATTCACAGCAGCTGTGGTTACGGCCCTGATCCAGAAAGTTCCAAACGCCCACCGGGAAAGGAGAGCCCAGCCATGACAGTCACGAGCACAGTGCAACTCAGCAACACGTGGGGTTGGCCTCTGAGCACCCTGACAACACAGCTGACTCTCAGACACCAGGTGGGGTTGGGGCAACCCTGCAAAGTGTGGGTGCTGCACATGTGTGCAGGCAGAAGAGGTGGGCCGGAGCCACAGTGTCAAGGTCCCCACGGTGGCCGGTGGAGGGCGACGGGGTGAACGGGGTGTGAGTGTCGTGCTCTGCACACTCAGAAACTCACTCCGTGTAGGCTCGAGGTCTGTGCAGCCTGCTTTAGGGTTACTGTACTTTAGAGGGGAGAGGTGTTCTAAGACAGCTGGATAGACAGATGGACAGCAATGGAAGACTGGTACATGGATGAGAACTTCCAGCTCAGTTTTTTTTTTTTTTTTTTGTCTTTGGGACTCAATCTTGCTATGCAGTTGAGGCTGGCCTTGAGCTCACTTTGTAGCCCAGCTTGGTCTTGAACTCACAACAATCATCCTGCCTCAGCCTTGTGAGTGCTGGGATTATAGGCATGCACCAACACCCCATGCCCGGCCTACATGATACATCTTGATTCGTTTTCCCATCCCTTCCCTTCAAGCCCTCTTCCCCTCATGCCCATTTTTTCCTTCTCGTCTCTTTTGCAGGTGTTTTTTCAATGTTATACAATTTCTTCTCAGCCAGATGTGATGGCGCATGCCTATAATCACAGCACTTGGGAGGCTGAGGCAGGAGGATTGCTGAGGCCAACCTGGGCTCCGTAGTGAGTTGAAGCCCACTCTGAACTACACAGCTAAGACCTTGTCTCAAGAAACAATTATTTCTTCTCTAGGAATATGCTATTGGTAAGATTATGTTAAAAATTTAGAAACAAATTAGTATTTCATCTTTTTTTCTTTTTTGGTACTGGGGACTGAACCCAGGGCCTTCTGAGTTATATCCCCAGCCTTTTGTTTTTCTCTTGACACAAGGTCTTGCTAAATTGCCCAGGCTAGGCTTGAACTTGTGATTCTTCTGCCTCAGCTTCTCAAGCTACAGACTAGCTGTGCTCACCATGCCCAGCTCATACCTCATCTTACACTAACTCACTTCTTTGGTGTTTTGTGTTTTCATCTGGACCTAGCACTTGAAGTATTTCAGCCTGTGGGCTGATTCTGGCCTCCACTGTTGTATCTCTATGGCCACTTTTGAGATAAAACAGCAGATGATTGGCTGCAGCTGAGACCATATGTCCAGCAAAATGTAAAATATCCACTACCACACCTTTACAAGAAAGGTCGTGCCAGGCGTGGTGGCCTGTGCCTGAAATGCCAGCACCTGAGCGTCCAGGACCAGCCTGCACTACATAGTCAGTTTAAGGCCAGCCTGACCTACACAGTGAGACTTCAGGTCTGTCAAGAAGCCAAAAAGAAGCCAGGCGTGGTGGTGCACGCCTGTAATCCCAGCACTCAGGAGGCTGAGGTAGGAGGATCAGTGCGAGATCGAGACCAGCCTGGGCTACAAAGTGAGCTCAAGGCCAGCCTGAACTGCATAGCGAGACCGTCTCAAAGACAAAAAAATAAAGAAGCCAAAAAGAAAAGGTTGCCAACGCCAATACGGACTTTTACCCCAACATCCCTTCAAGGCTGAAATTTTGTTTTTGTTTTTTTGAGACAGGGTCTTACTAGGTATTTCAGGCTGGCCTTGAATTCATGGTGATCTTCCTGTCTCAGCCTGCCCCGTGTAGGATTACAGGCACGAGCCACCACACCCGGTGGCTCTAAGACACTTGGACACAGGTAATTTCAATTCACAAGCCAGGTGCCAAGCGCACAAACAGGACCCCGGGTGTACTTTGCGTCTAGGACGGACGTGGCTGCTTTCAGTCTTGCCTTGCTTTGCACTTTGCAAAGCAGCTTCATTTATAGTCCACCTAACGCCGGCGTCCCGTGCACTCAGGCGGCTGCGGCCGGCTGGAGAAGACGGCGGTCTCCATAGTGAAGAACTGCAGTGCAGACAAATTAAAAGCTTAGAGCAAGATGAAAGCTAATTGAAGAACAAGTGTTTTCTTAGACAAGCTATTCAACTCCTCTCATACTAAATACAATGTTTTGTTTACTCTGAGCACAGACTTTCAAATTAAGTATTAACGCTGAAGCTTTAAAAAAGCTTTGACCGTTTCAAAAATGTCAATAAAGGGGCTGGGGATTTAGGTCAGCGGCACAGCGTCTGCCTGGCAAGCGTGAGGTCGTGAGTTCGATTCCTGGTACCGGAAAACAAACAAACAAAAAAAAAAGTTAATAAAGTAAAAGTATTGTTTTACTATTTAAAAATAAATAAATAAAGTCTACCTAAACTTCCCTTTTCCACAACTGTCTTTTCATTCTTGGCCCAGTGCCCCATGGTCTTGGGTGCATCCTGCTCAGGGCGGTGGACCAACAGACCTGATTTTCTTTTCTGTTCTTTTTTTTTTTTTGTCTTTTTGAGACAAGGTCTGGCTATGCAGTTCAGGCTAGCCTCGAACTCACAGAAATCCTTCTGCCTCAGCCTCGCGAATGCTGCGATTACAGGCGTGCGCCACCACGTGCCGCAACAGACCTGATTTTCGCGATTACAGGTTTGTTCCTGGTGGTCTTAGGCTGACTGGGTGCCCGCAGTCTTGCTCGGCTTCAGGGACTGCTGAATTTTTTATTAGGACGTGTTTGATGTACACAGCGATCACAGTCATTGTGGGGACCTGGTATTACATAACACACCGTAACTTTTTATATCCCCTTCCCCTCCTGCAGATTTTTGAAACATACATCACGCACTTTTCCCGTTAGATGCAACTACACCCATCCACCGTGCCAGGCAGGAACCGCCAAGGCTCCAACACAGCCGGGCAGATGACGCGGCTGACGCTCAACCGGACACTTCAAGAACCTGGCAGGGGACCCTCAACGCTCCCAAGAGAGACAAATGACGCGGCTAACGACACGCACACGGCGACTGGCCGCCTCTGCCGCTCGCACGGTACCCCCGGACGGAAGCGGCACCCCGGTACTGCGCCCTGAGAGAGGACCCGGCCGGTGCGGGACGCCATCGTGTTCCCGGCGGCGCCCTTCCTCCCGCTGATTGGAAGAAGCGCGCCGGAAGGGGACTGAGCGGAGGGAGCCCGTGAACCTTCGGGATTGCCTTTCTCCCGCTGATTGGAAAAGCCTGTGGAACGCACCAGAAAGGACGCGGCTCCGCGGCTAGCCTCCGAGAGGACAGAGCGAGCCGGGAACGCCATGTTGGCTCCTGGCGCCGCCCTCGAGTTGCCCTTCCTCCCGCTGATTGGAAGAGCTGGTCGAGCGTCTAGGAAGGGGCGTGGCTATGCCGCTAGCGTTCGTAGGAGCGCAGAGCAATCCCGGGACGCCATCGTAGTTCCTGGCAACGGGCTCAAGCTGCCCTTCCTCCCGCTGATTGGACAAGTGGGGCGGGTCTTCCGGAAGGCAGAGCTCTCTGCGCGGTCGTCCTGTTTCCGGCCGGGTAATGGATAACGGTTCTCACACTCGGACCTCCTCGAACTCCTGGGTGGATGACAGCTTCCTTGGAGAAAATGGCCTTGCCAGAGTAATGGAGCTTCGGGAAAACCTGGAGCAGCCGGATGCTGCTTGAGCAGGGGCCGTGAGCTGCTTCCTGCTAGGGCGCTGCGGTCGGAGGTGGCGGGGGGAGCCCGGACGCGACTGCGCTGACGCCGCAGAAGGCCTGGCGCGCGGGGCCGGGCAGCTCGGGCTTCGTCCTCGCGGAGGGGATGAAAGCGAAGACCGGGGCTGGGGCTTTAGCTCAGCGGCACAGCGCCTGCCTGGCAGGAGCAAGGTCGTGAGTTCCACTCCCGGTACCGGAAAAAAAAACAAAAGCGAAAACCGGCGGGACTTGAGAGGGAGGTCAGATAATAAGGAACGTCTGTACCTACTTGGGCTGCAAAGTGCGTTTGGCGAGCCACGTGGGGACCTTGTTTTCGGACGGCAGCGCCTCCCCAACCTGCAAATTCAATTCTCCGATGCACAGCTGGGAAACTCCCAACAGGACAAGAAATGCACAAATCTGGGAGGAAAAAGACACAGATACTAAGGATACGGCTTTGAATTTTCACGGCTCACAGCCCCCGACCTCAGCCACTGCCGTCTGCACCCAGGGTAAACACAAGCATAACTTCTCACATCCATGCATCAGTTCTGCCTGTCTTGAATTTTATATAAATAAAATCGTACAGCAGCCACTCTTAGCAGCTGTTCTTCCTGTCAGCTTACTTCGCTCAGTGTTGTAGGAGTCGCCCATGTTCCACGTAGCAGTTGGGGACCTTGCCACAGTCCGCAACAGCTGATCCATTCTCTTGTTTATGAGTCTTGAGGAAGTGTCCAATTTGGGGCTGTTACAAAGAAAGCACCAACGCGGCTGTTCTTGTTTATTTCTTTGCTTTGTAAATTATAAAGCAAGATAGCAAGACAGAAAGACTAATTCATTCCTACGCATTTATTAGGCCCTTTAACAAGCACTGTGCCAAAGGTTTTACCAGGAGATAAAGGATGACAAGGTCCTGCCCTCATGGAACTTACTGTAACTGGCACAAAACAGCAATTCAAGTGGATGGGAAAGTGTATTAATAATTGCAACTGCTGAACGTGGTAGTTACTGCCTGCAAACCCAGCATTCTGGGAGTCTGAGGCAGAATCACCTGTTCAAGACTAACCTTAGCATTTAGTGAGACCCTGTCTTGAAATAAAAAATAAAGGACTGGAGATGTAGCTCAGCGCAAAGTCCTTGGGTTCAACCCCCAGTACCAAAAAGTAAACACAGGCTGGGTGTTGTGGCACACACCTGTAATCCCTATACTTGGGAGACTGAGGCAGGAGGATTGTTGCAAGTTTGAGACCAGCGTGGGTAGCAAAGTGAGCTCAAGTTCAGCCTGAACTGCATAGTGAGACCTTGTCTCAAAACGACAAAAAATGAATAAATAATTGCAAGTGTGATAACTCAAGGAAAAAACTGAGATAGTCAAGCAATAGACAGGCTTTTGTTTTTTTTTTTTTTTTTTTTGGTTTTTCTCCGGTACCAGGAACCGAACCCACGACCTTGCGCTTGCCAGGCAGGCGCTTTGCCGCTGAGCTAAATCCCCAGCCCC
>NW_004955420.1:29434402-29437090 GCF_000276665.1 Chinchilla lanigera | reverse complement strand
TTTTTTTGGTTTTTCTCCGGTACCAGGAACCGAACCCACGACCTTGCGCTTGCCAGGCAGGCGCTTTGCCGCTGAGCTAAATCCCCAGCCCCAACTAAATCCCCAGCCCCTAGACAGGCTTTTGTTTGTTCTAATGTGACAACTAGGTCAGTGATGGCGAAACTTTTAGAGGTATCAGTGTTAACCAACAGCCCGCACAGCCCTCACGCCATAGATTCGCCACCAGTGCACCAGGCTACTGCAGATGAAATAATCTAGAAAAAAATACAAGAGTTGGCACTGGCATACAATGAGTATGGAAAGAGGCAGGGCAGACACCACGTGCAAAGGTCATACAGCAGGAGAAACCTTAGCTCACGTGAGAGCAGTGTGGCTGAAATGACCAAGGGAGAAGAAGAGATACCCTAAGGTGTGTTTGGATGTAGAGGCGTAATGGTATGATGCAAAGTCAGTGCATGAAGTTTAGATTCTATTCTGAAGTCTGTGAAAAGCAATGTTTCAATCTGATATAAGTAATCTGATTTACTCCTGATTTAGAAGATCCTTCTCCAGCTGGGCAAAGTGGTACACACTTGTAATCTGAGCAGTCTGGACCCTGAGGCAGGAGGGTCCCTGTGAATCTCAGGTTAGTCTGGCTACGTAATGAGTTCAAGGCCAGGCTAGTCTACATAGTGAGAACTTCTCTCAAAATACATACATACATAAAAATAAAAGGTCCTTCTCATTGCTGAACAGAGAATAAAGACAGATGGCCACTTAGGCTACTAGTATAGTCCCAGGGAGATGTATAGCCACAGAATTTAGAGGAAAGGGCCTTGGATATAGCTCAGAGGCACAAGCGCCTGCCTGGCAAGTGAAAGGTCCTGAGTTCAATTCCCAGTATCAAAAAAAAAAAAACACCACAGAATTTGGAGGAAAGTGTTGAAACACATTTAGAATTGTCAGCTCAAAGATCATGGCTTAATCAAATGATGAGAGGTTAGGGACCACACTGAGACGTGTTCTGATGTGACACCAAGGACACAGCATTTTTATCATATGTAGGATCTGACTAATCATAAGAAAACTCCAACTGACCCCATTGAGACAATCCATAGAAGCTAGCCTGTTCTCCCAAAACATCAGTATGAAAGGTGTAGGGAATGTTACAGATTTAAAAAGAAAGGAGACCTGAGACCTACATCCAATTTGTGCTGGACACAAATTTGTGGTGCGTGCCTGTAATCCTAGCACTTGGGAGGCTGAGGCAGGAGGATCATCTTGAGTTTGAGACCAGCCTGGGCTACAAAGTGAGTTCAAAGCCAGCCTGAACTGCACAGCAAGCTCCTGTCTCAAAAAGACAAAAAAAAAAAAAAAAAAAACAAAGGCCAGCCTAAATTACAGAGCGTGACCCTTTCTCAAAAAAACAAAAGTCTAATTTGTAATTCTCCATTAGATCTTGGGCCAGGAAAAATGTTCTTTCCCCATTTGTTCCAAAGGACCTGAGTGAAACAGGCATGATCATGCACACCTGAAATCCCAGCACTCCAGAGGCCGAGGAAGAGAGGCTTACAGAGAGAGTTCACGGCCAACCTGAACTACATAGCAAGACCCCCTTCTCAAAAAACAAACCAAAGGCCCTAAGTGAGGTGACCGATGTGATTAAGGGCTGTGTATTAGGCAGTATTACTGCATCTGTGTTAATTTCCCAATACTAGTAACTGCATTGACGATGTAAGAGAACGTCTTTTTTTGAGACACATTTAAGAGTGTAGAGCTAAAAGGACATCATGTTTGCAATTTCTTCTCAAATAGTTAGAATAAGGGGACAGACAAAGCAAACGCAAAATGTTAACATTTGGGCATCTACAAAGGCTTATGGGAATTATTTGTACTACGTTAGCAACAAACGTCTGAATCACTTTAAAGGTCAACAAAGTTACTGCGATCGCGTAGGGAGCGTGAGGAGCCCCCCGCCCCCAAAAGCCTGATACTAAGTTATGAGTACCATCCGGAGTGCTGAGTGTTGGAAGACAGAATTTATTTATTTATTCATTTATTCATTCATTCATTTATTTATTTATTTTTGCTCTTTTTGAGACAGGGTTTCGATATGCAGCTCAGGCTGGCCTTGAGCTCACTCTGTAGCCCAGACTGGTCTCGAACTCGCAACGATCCCCCTGCTTCAGCCTCCCCAGTGCTGGGATTTCAGGCGTGCTCCACCACGCCCGGCCTGGAAGACAGAATTTTAAAAAGGTAGTGAGACGCACAGTTCCAGAACGTCAAGCCCCTGCTCGTGCTGACCTTAGAGTCAGAAACGCCCCTCCTGCGACTCCCCTGTCCCCACCCCAGGAACCCAGCCCGCCGCACGTGCCGCCGGAAGTACGCCCAGCCAGATCCGCCATGTTTTCCAGGGAGCCTGCGGAAGATACGCACGCCAAGCACGCACGCCCGGCCAATCAGCACACACGTCGGGACAGGCACGCGGGGGCGGGGCTCCTGCTGCACATGCGCAGGGCTGCGCGGGCCTCTTTCCTTCCTTCTCGCCGCACGCCGCCGACATGGTGAGTGTCGCCGTCCCGGGCTCCGCGACCGCGGTCGTGCGGCTCGGCCTCCCTCTCGGCGGGGAAGCTGGGGCGCAGGGTGGCGCCCAGGGGGTCCCGGGAGCGCGTGGGGAGCCCCCGGGCTGCCTCGGGTCGCGGGGCGATG
>NW_004955420.1:29397040-29434242 GCF_000276665.1 Chinchilla lanigera | reverse complement strand
CGGCGCCTGCGCGCCCGCCGCCGACCCCCGCAGTGAGCCGTGTTGCCTGGGAGCTCGGAACCCCGCGGACGAGCGCGCGCTTGACCCTGCACCCTGTTCTCGGCCGCCAGGTGTTCCGGCGCTTCGTGGAGGTCGGCCGGGTGGCCTACGTCTCCTTCGGGCCGCACGCCGGAAAGCTGGTCGCGATCGTCGATGTCATCGACCAGAACAGGGTACGGGGGCGGTCCAGGTCGCCGCTCCACGCCCGCTGTGGCGGCGGGGGGACGCGTTTCCGTGGCATAGATAGTCGGCCCAGCGAGGCGGCTCCGGCTTGTGGCCGTACCGTGCCATCGGGGAGGAAGAAGGGGGTCTTAAACGCAAGCTGGCGTTAGCTGTGCCTGATGGTGGAGCAGTGCCTGGGTCCTTACGGATACGATGCTGGTGGGTTCAGATGAGCTCCGTTCAAAACGAGTGTAGCGGGCACCCAGGCGCGCAGAAGGCGGTTGGCGTGCTCGTGCCAGTGCTGCAGCAGTAGTGGGGTTGGATGGTCCTGAAAGGTGAAGCAGCCAGTGTCGGAGTGTTTGCCGTTTCCCTGCTGTGAGGTGTTGTGCTGAGCGATCCCCGGGCTCTGTCCTAGGCGCTGGTGGATGGACCGTGCACTCGAGTGAGGCGGCAGGCCATGCCTTTCAAGTGCATGCAGCTCACGGACTTCATTCTCAAGTTCCCACACAGGTAACCCCCCGCGGCACTGTGCTAGCAAACGTTCTAGTTTGATTTAATTAAACCTTCTTGCTTCTGTGTTTTTACCTTGAGAGCGGAGCAGGCAGAAATCGAAGCAGCGTAGAAGTGGGGTTTACATTGTAAAGCAGACTGGCGTGCTGAGTATGGGGTGCACACCTGTAATCCCAGGACGCTGAGCCAGGATTGCCAGCATTCAAGGCTAGCCTGGGCTGCTACTGAGACCCCGTTTCAAAAAATCTAAGTATCGTTTGCTTTTGGAATGTCCTGTGGTCACTTTTCCACCATGGCCACTGGGTTTAGTTTTATTCAAATTTGGATTTTTTTTCTCCTTGTGGTCCCTTTTTTGATTGGGAGGTGAGTGTTTTTATGACAGGGTCAGGTTGGCCTTGAACTCACTGTGTAGCTCAGGAAGGTAATCTTATCTCATCCTCTCCACTGCTGGGATTACAGATGTGGGCCACTGTCCCTGGTTTTTTTAATCACACGATGAAATTCTTAAAGAGTTTGGGCTCATTATGGGGCAGTGACATTCAGCTTTAAAACAAAAATGCCTGTTCTTTTCGGAGCTGGGGAGAATTGGACGCAGGACCTTGTGCATGCCAGGTAGGTGCTGTGCTTATTAGCTATATATAACCAGCCCTAAAACAAAAATGCCAGTTCTTTCTTTTCCAGTGCTTATTGTTAGATGAATTCAGAGCATCATATCAGTTATAAAATACTCAACCTGTGAGCTTCTGTTCCAGGTTTATGAACAGGGAGCTAAGGCAAAGGGGGACAGTTCTTTTGTTGATATGGAAATAAAATTCCGTGATGTGTTCTTGTACAGTTACGTTGACCTACAACAACAGGTGGTTGTAGTGGGACATAAAACATGACCCCCACGAGTAAAGTAGATCTGAGTTGTATAATTTAGTCACCTGTGTGTAGTGTCCAGAAGATGGTGATACTCCATATTTTAGGTCATCTCTTTCCATCTAACACTACTCCCTCACCAAAAAAAAAAAAACAAACCCTAAAAAAGTGGGACAGAAACCGCAGTGTGCGGGCACCTCAGTGGCTGGCGTACACAATGGACACTTCAGGACTGGCAGTGGACACTCCCACTCTGCGTGAATCGGTCCCCGCCCTGCTGCTCATGCACACTGTTTGAAGGCCTGTTAAGGATGAATCCTGCAGATGTCTGCATCAGTAGAGGAGTTTCTCTGGGAACTCTTGGTAATTGTTTTTGATACTTGAGTGATAGCAGGTGCACAGTACTGAAAGGAAATTGTTGGCTACCCATTCACTACCCTCATTAGTAATCATGTAGTGAGGTGATTTTTTTTTTTTTTTTTTTAAACCTTCCAGTGCCTATTGGTTCGTTTTTGGAACACTCATCACCACAAAACCCTGGAGAGTTTTCAAGTTCTTGTTCCTTGTGTTTCTAGGTAACAGGAATTTCATGCAAAAATTCGAGAAGTTCAGTCTTCAGCATAAATGGGTTAAGTCTGCAACATGGATAGGGAAAGGTGGACTGAATTGCAGATTTCTTTTTTTTTTTTTTTTTTTGGTACCAGGAGTTGAACTCAGGACCTTGTGCTTGCCAGTAAGGTGCTTGTGCCACTGAGCTATATCCCTGGCCCAGAATTGCAGTTTTGATTAACTTTGACCTTGAGCCAAGCGTCAGGCACAACTGTGATCCCAGCTCTTGGGAGGCTGAGGCAAGAGGAGTTTCTGAGTTCAAGGCCAGCTTGAACTACAGTGACTGTCAAAAACATCATCTTTGAAATTGTAGTAGCTTTGTGAGCACTGTTCAGTAGGTGGAAGACATACTATTGGGTGGTTTGTGTTCTGTAGACAGCTAACACTGGGAAGTAGTAGGAGAGATGCTTTCTGAAGGACAAAATGTCCTAGATGGCTGTGTAATGTCAGAGCTGGTTGCTTAATCTGTGATCTTGGATTTCTCTAGTGCCCGCCAGAAGTACGTCCGACAAGCCTGGGAGAAGGCTGATATCAACACAAAATGGGCAGCCACCAGATGGGCCAAGAAGATAGAAGCCCGAGAAAAAGTAATGTTCTCGGGTCTGGGAATTCTGAGTAATTGGGAGGTTTAGAGGGTGGCTTGAGGAAGATCACTGCTTCCTTTTCCTTTTAACAGAAAGCCAAGATGACGGATTTTGATCGTTACAAAGTCATGAAGGCAAAGAAAATGGTAAGTTTTTCAATCCATACCGTCTAACTTTACTTCAACATAGGGCAGCAGTGGCCAAATTCAGAAGGAAGTGTCCTATTAGCTGTATTTCCCAGTGACCTTAAGGAATGACTTTTTCTGTGGACTCAGTTGTAGGATACGGATTAAAGTTTTTTCTGAAAAATCAGCGTAGATGAGTGCTGTGCTCGTGTAGTAAGTGCTTCCTCCTGCTGACATTTTTCAGAGGAACAGAATAATCAAGAACGAAGTGAAGAAGCTGCAGAGGGCAGCCATCATAAAGGCTTCTCCCAAAAAGGCGCCTGTCGCGAAGGCTGCAGTTGCGGCTGCTGCTGCTGCTGCAGCTGCAGCTAAAGCTAAGGTTCCAGCCAAGAAGCCGACTGCCGCTGTCAAGAAGGCCGCAGGCGAGAAGGGTGAGAAGGCCTCCGGTGAGAAGGCCGCACCTGCCCCGAAGCCGCAGAAGGGTCAGAAGGCTCCGAGTCAGAAGGCTGCAGCCCAGAAGGCGCCAGCTCCAAAGGCATCGGGCAAGAAAGCGTGAGGCTGTTAACAGAATAAAGGTTCTTTTTGACACGCTGGCAGATCTGTCAGGTCTGGATTTAAAGCTTGTTGCGGTGGCGTTGCGACGTCATTAGAAGAGCCCTATTAGAAACCCCACCGGAGCAGTGCGCCCCACCACCAAGGGCTCCCAGAAGGCGCGGCTGCAGCAACTCCACGTTTTTCCTTGTACAAAGAGATAGTGGGTAGGGTTTTTCCCATCCCATAAGCAGACCTCCCGCCTCCTTCAGGGTTTTGGTTTTGCTTTTTGACTTTTTGTATGTAAGTAAGTTCTTGACTGACACGGGTTCCTTTCTGGGAGAGTGGTTCAAGTCGGATTCTTTCGTGAGCTGGCCGAGTGAGGCTCATGCAGTACCCTGGTGAAAGCTTGTAAGTCACAGACTTGACTGTAGTCTGGGTTTGCCTTCAGTTTGGAATCCTTTTGCCTCCACTGCAGAGTGCTGACATTAGACTTCAGTAACTTGAACAGTAGGGAAACCTCAGTGCTCTAAGAATGTAGAACATCTTAGAAATCTACGAGTATGTTGAAAATGACACACATTTTCTGATCAGAAGCTATCTTCCCATCACACCTTGTAATCTCAGCATTCTGGAAGGCTGAAGCAGGAAGGTGGCAGTTAGTGACTTATCAAGACCCTGTCTCAAAAGTGAGTTAGGGATGTGGCTTGGTACAAAGTCCTGGGGTCTGATTCCAGGTGCTGCCAAAAGGAAACCAGCTTTAGAGTCACTGGGATCAGAAAGGAAGGCCTTCCCTTGAAGGCAGAGCTGCCTTGGGCCTGTCCTTTCCTTGCCCGGTCCACTCCCCTGTGGGGCACCCTAGGTTGGTGTCTGTGATGGTGTCCTGGGGAATGGCTTGGGAAGGAGCCCCCGGGAAGGATTATGGCTGATTTTGTCAAAAGTCAGGAAAAGACAACCAGTGTGGGGTTGGTTCTTGTAGAGGGCGACATGTCTGAGTGGCTTGGGAAAAGGAGTTAAGTGAGGAAGCTTAGTCATAATGGGACGGCCACTTGCGGCACCTGCTTGTGATCACAGCACGCAGTTTGGAGGCTGAGGCAGGAGGATCACGTTTTTGAGGTCAGTCTAGGGTGCATAGGAGACCCAGTCTCCGAGTGAGTCTAGAAAGGCAGATGGGTGAGCTGTAGGGCAGAGTGGATGTAGCTCAGTGGTAGAGGGCTTGCCTAGCTTTGGGGAACCTCTTATAAATTCCCGGTATTGCAAAAAAAAAAGTATTTGAGCCGTAACCTGCACAGGGCGCCAGCAGAACCGGTAGATGTTGTGCCAAGCTGGGCCTGGGGAGCGGGTGTGACTTTCAGAGCCCCTGCCTCAGCAGCCTTGAGTGAGATGATCATCCTCCAGACCTAAATGGAAGGTTCCCCAAACTCCAGCAGGTAGTTGGGTTTTTAAAATGCAGCCTAGGCCAGGGTGAGGCAAGAGGATTGCCAGGAGTTCTATGCCAACCTGAACTACATAGCAAGACTCAAAAATACCACCCCCAAAAACGCAGACTGACAAGTCCATTTACTCTAAGGTGACTGCAGATGAACTGAAAGGTGGTTGTCTCCACTTGTGGTTCCGCACACAGGGAGGGTTGCGTGAATCCTTCCCGTGCCTTTGCGGGCGTCTTTGTGGAAGCAGGCGCAGGTCTCATGTTCCTGGCTAGGGAAGACGTCCTTGTGGGTTGCTTCTTGGCCTTGTATTAGACTGCAGAGTTCTCCAGAGAAGCAGCAATGGGTTGGATGAGAGTGGGTGGGAGGGAGGACAAGTGCACTGGTGCGGAGGACAGGACGGCGTCCCGGGCACAGGCAGCTCCACCCAGCTCGGGTCTGCACTGCTTGCCGGCACCTGCTCTGGACCCACAGCCCCGGTGTCAGCACCTTGCAGTCGGGAGCTGACCCGGGAAGCTTCAGATTGTGCCCCTCCACAGCTGCCTAGTTCTTCCTTCTGCAGGATAATCCCAACAGGAGCACCACTGAGCCGCTGCGCATGTCACAAATGTATTTTTGGTACTAGAAATCGAAGTCAGGACCTTGCACTTGCCACGCAGGCACTGTTCCGCTGAGCTATGGCCCCGGCCCTGGCACGGATACTCTTGATCATCTCTAGTGATAGGCACGAGGGGCCTTGGCAATTGCATTCCTGAGCAGTGCTTCTATGCATTTTTTTCTCCCTGTACTGGGGGTAAAACCCAAGAGGCTCTCCCACAGAACCACATCCCAGCCCTTTTTTTGTTTTTTATTTTGAGATGGAGTCTTACTAAGTTGCCCAGGGTAGCTTTGAACTTGCATCTTCCTGCGTCAGCCTCCCAAGTAGGTGGGATTATACCAAAGAGGTCCTGGGTTCAATCCTCCGTACTGCAGAAACAAAAAATACGTAAGACTGGATGTTTGTGGAACTTTATTTTTTCTTGTTTTTCTTTTTGAGACGGTCTCACCATGTAATTCACACCAGCCATCAACTCGTTATGTAGCCCAGGCTGGCCTTGAACACTTGGTGATCCTCCTGCCTCAGCCTCCCAAGTGCTGGGCTAACACTCGTGTGCGGTCACACCCGCTGACTGTATTTTTGTAGTACTGAAAATCTTACATGTCTGCATCACACAACGCTTAATTTTCTTTTGTTTCTAACAATTTTTAAAGTTGATTTCCTTGGATTTTGTATGTAGGTGACAATTATAGCTCAGCTGTATCCCTGACATACAACATGGAGGGAGAGGGAAAGCCAGCAGGGGCCACCAGCCTCGTGTGAAGGCAGCATGGCGGGGAATGTGCTGTGCTGGGTGCAGGCAAGCAGAGCGTGGTCAAGCTGTCTGCCCAGAACAAGGAGGAGTGCACCCCTTTTATAAGGACGGCGAGAAGGCAGGGGACGTTAGGCAGGAGGATTTTAGTAAGCGCCCGCGGTCCAGTGCTCCGGCTGTCCTGCACCTCAGGGGGCGGAGTCCTTGAAGTGTCGGGGGTACATCTTCGGGTGGCTCCAGACGTCCCAGCCCCCGCGTGTCCTGTGCTGCCTCCTTCGGACACCGTGTGCCTCCCGCGAACAGCCTCGGCGCCGAGCCGCGTTCCCTGCGAGGGGAGCGCTTCTGCGGGCAAGCAGGCTGGGCTGGGGAGTGAGGTCCGACTAGAACTGCACAGTCTAGGGGCGCTGCGCCCACCCGGAGTCACGTTAAGTCACTCACCCGGGACCTGCGCTGCGCTCGAAGAGCAGCTTTGCTGTCCTCCCCTCAGACGCCGTCTCGTGTTGCCCAGGCTGCCCTGGCACCGCCGGGTCAAGCAACCCTCCTGTCTCAGCCTTCCAAGGAGCTGCGACTACAGGCTCCACTGAATACGAAACATAAGACCTTGCAGTTCTCACCCTCCCTTCTGTCCTCCCGCCGCCAGCCAGACCTGCAGGCCAGCGCGGGGACCCCAGACCCTCGCTGGTGGCGGTGTGCTTTAGGGTGACTGACGTTATTTAAGCGCCAGTCAGCAGGCCAAGTTGCTGTCGGTTTGGTAACTCGGGAAGCCGAGCTGGGAACAGCCCGGCCAGGTCCCCCGGGTCAGAGCAGGGTCGGGGTCAGACCGCGAGGCGGGTCCCCTGGCCTTGGGGATCGGGTCACGAGCGCCGAGCCGCAGCCCTCCGCACCCCGCGCACGCACCACCGAGACGCGGGCCTCCGGCGGCCTAGAGCGACAGCGCACGCCCTTCCGGGTCGGCGGCCGGTCGGGCTCCACCGGTTCCGGGAGCTCGCCAGTTTCGGGCCCCATGGGTTCCGGGATCCGCAGGTTCCGTGCTCTGCAGGTTCCGGGCTCCGTGGGTCCGGGGCGGGTTTCGGACTCAGCCCCTCCCTGAACCGAGGCGACCCGCTGACCCGATACCCCGGCCGGCCGCCTCCCGCATGCGTACTGCGGGTTCTCTTCGGGGTCCCCTGCGTCCCGGGTGGCGTCTCCGGGCCGCGCCCCAAACCAAGGACCTCGTGCCCGCCTGCCCGCAGCCCCTCCTGTCGCGTTTGGGCCGAGGTCCCTCCCGTGTCCTGTGGGGTCCGAGTCCCGCTCCCCCGTCCCCTGGGGTTGCGGTCCCTCCTCTGCCCCGTGCAGTCGGGGCCCCGCTCCCCGTGCCCCGTGCAGTCGGGGCTGCGGCCCCAGCGTCCCTTGGGGTCTGCTCCCTCCACTGTGGGGTCCGATTCCCGGTCCACTGTCCTGAGGGGTCGGGGTGCTCTGGACCCTCCCTCCGGTGCAGGTCGCCCTCAGGTCCGGTCGCACAGGTGGTCAGCGAGGATTGGCCCTGGGCCAGGCACAGGGTCCCCTCCGCGGGCGTGGACAGAGGGGGACGCAGTGGCCCCAGGTGCTCACAGCTCTTCTCCCCTTAGCTCTGAGGATGTCGCTTTCCAACCCAGAAGACAGCGTGGAGGCCGGGACATCAGCTGCGCTGCAGATGGCCTGGCCACGGGTGAGCTGCACCGTCCACCTGTGCTGTCCTCGGCCCGGGGGTCAGGAAGGACCCGGCTGGCCTGGGCTCCTTCCCCAGGGCCTGCGCAGCGCTGGAGGGAGCAAGCACTCCGTGCGAGCTGCAGGCTTGGGGGTGTGGGACCAAGTGGGAGAGCTGAGGCCAAGCGGTCCTTCCCGAGCTGGGGTGCAGGTCCACCCTGGGGAGCAGCGCGTGCTCAGCACTCACTGAAGCTGTGAGGTCGGGACGCAGGCCCTGGTGTCCAGGCCGCCGCGGTGAGACCTGGGTTCTGCCAGGTACCCAGCGTGCATCCCTCGGGTAGCAGGCACAGCAGGGTGAGCTTTACATGTTAGAAGGGCTTTTCCAGTCCCAGGGGTAGGCCGGCTGTAGAAGGGGGCAGTCACGTAGGAGGATATTGCAGCTCAGGTCTTTTATTTTTAAGATCGTCTTTTTTAAGGGAAGTTGGGCTTGCAGCAAAACCGGTCAGAAAGCACCCAATTCCTGAGCACCTTCTCCCACCGCACCCCGCTCTCCTGCCCTGCGTGGCCTGCCCTGGCCGTGCCTGACCCTGGGTCCCCGAGCAGCCCACGCTGTGTGGTGCCTCCTCCTGAGGCTGGGACAGCGTCCACACTCCCAGTGTTCTAACCATCCAGCAGCTCCTCACCCCTCCCCTGACCCCTCACAGCTGCGGGACGGGCTTTTTACTCCAGAGTCTTAACTCCAGAATGTCACGCCCTTGCGTTCACGTATCGTGTAGCTTTTGCAGGTTGGCTTTTTTCACCTAGCAGTGTGCGCTGAGGGCCCCCATGACGTCAGGGCAAGATGGTTTGTTCCGTGTCAGGGCCCAGTAATATTCCGTTCTCTGCCCCTTACTTTAGTCACCTGTTCGCTTACTGAGAGCAGCTTGGTGGCCTCCAGGTTTGGCTGTAGCAAAGCTGCTGTGTGAACTGTGGTAGAAGAGCACAGCATGTGTTCAAATAGAACACTGTATTACAGTGAAAGACATTGCCGTGAGCCCCCTCAGAATAGTTCCCCTTGCAGTGAACACCCTGTCCCGTGGTTCCTGCTGCTTTCTGAAGCAGTTCTGCAAACTCTTGTGAGTGTCTTCTTTGCTCTTGGCCGGTTGCTTCCATGGCCTGAGCTGATTCAAAGCATGTACTTTTCATGGTCATTTTGGCCTTGGGGAAGACCTTGGTGTGCACCGTGCCACACCCAGTGACTAAGGCGGATGAGGCACGGAGTCCTGTGTTTAGGAGCTGCCTTGCTGTTGGATGGCGCTCAGCAGCGGCGTTCACTGTATTTTTATCACATCTCATAAAGATGCTCAGGAAGGAGAACCCCAGAACTGCTGCAGAAAGTGGTGAGCGGGGTGTGGTGGAACATGGCTGTAATCCCAGCACTTAGGAGGCTGAGGCAGGAGGATAACTTCAAGTTCAAGGTCAGTCTAGACTACATAGCAAGACACTCTCAAAAACAAACAGATAAAACCCCCAAAGTGGCAAGAACAATGGGATGGGAGGACACTGAGGGGAATTCACAACACTGTTCTTCACTGTAATATATTTTTAAAAATTTAAATGTTAATTTTTGGTCACCCCATATGTATCTATGTGCAGGTTTTTGTGCAGGTGTGTTTCAGCTCCTTTAGTAAAATACCAAGGAGTGTGATTGCTGGGTCCTGCACAGGTTTAGTCCTGTGAGAAACTGCCAGGCTGCCTTCCAGAGTGTCTGTACATTCTGAGTTCCCACTGGTGGGTGAGATTGTCCTGGTGCCCGCGAGGGAGTCCTGGCTGCCAGGCGGTGGGTGGGGTGGCCATGTGGGCCCTGGGACTGTCCAGTCAGGTGGGGTGTCGCCCGGCCTCCGATGGGCTCCGGGCTGGAGCAGGGCCCCATGGAGGGGCCCGTCCTCACCCTCTCTCAGTGCCTGAGCACTGTGATTTCAGGAGCCAGTGACTTTTGAGGATGTGGCTGTGACCTTCACCCCAGAGCAGTGGGCCGGCCTGGAGCCCGAGCAGAGGAGCCTGTACCGGAAGGTGATGCTGGACAACTACGCCCTCCTGGCCACCCTGGGTGAGGCCGCTCAGCCCTGCAGGGGGCCGGAGGCCCGGTCGCTGCAGGCTTGAGGCTTCTGCCAGCCCAGGGTGCGGGGAGCACTGGGCAGGGAAACCCCTGGTCCTTGGGCTCTGAGCCCTGCCAGCCTCCAGGGGAGCCCTCTGCCCCTCAGCTTGGGGAGATGTCCCGGGCCCCGTGGAGCGGCTTCCAGGAAAGGCAGCGTCCTGCCTGCAGAGCCTGCGCCCGCGCAGGCCGCACTCCGGGGAACCTGCAGCTCACCCGTGCCCTGGGCCCGCGTCCCTTCAGTTGAGTCCCACGGCAGCCGCTGAAGGAGCACAGAGTCCCCTCACGGCCTCCCTTTCCTCCCACAGCAGCCACTCCGGCCCGCAAACCTGCCCTTATCGCCCGGCTGGAGTGCGGTGCAGCTCCGTGGGGTGATGAGGCCCCCGGGAGCGGCCAGCCCGGTGAGTGAGCCCTCTTGGGGCTGGGGTGCAGGTGGGAACTCGGCTCACATCCTGTGGGGCCGCTCTGTTCCCACGGCTCCCCAGGTCCCTCCGGGTGCCGCCCGTTCCCAAGCAGAAAGCAGAGATCCCGGGACTCCAGAACCCAAAACCTCTGCTTTCCTCACTCACTGCTGGAAGCTCTTACCTTGTTTACGCCATTTTTCATTGCAGACAAGCGGCATTTCAGGCAAATTTAAGGAAAATGCGATTCTGTGGGTCACACTGATGTGCCTCACAGCTATGAATATTTTTATTTTAGGTGCTGGGGATTGAACCAGGGGCCTTGCTCCTGTGCAACATCCACAGCCCTTTCCTATTTTATTATTATTATTATTATTATTATTATTATTATTATTTTGTCTTTTTGAGACAGGGTCTCGCTGTGCAGTTCAGGCTGACCTTGAGCTCGCTTTGTAGCCCAGGCTGGTCTTGAACTCGCAGTGATCCTCCTGCCTCAGCCCCCCGAGTTCTGGGATTACAGGTGTGCACCACCACGCCTGGCAGCCCTTTTCTATTCTTGTTTTTTATTGTAAGACAGTGTCTTGCTAAGTAGCAAAGTTGCCCAGGCTAAGCATGAACTTGTGATCCTCTTGCCTCAGCCTCCCACAGTGCTGGGATTACGTGTGCACCATCACACCTGGTAGAACCATGGATTTTATTTTTAGGCCTTAACAATGAAAAGAATGATTTCATAATTTTATTTACTTTTTAACAAAATTTTTTTTGAGATAGGGCTTTTACTGTAATTCAGGCTGGCCTTGAACTATGTTGCCCAGGCTGGCCTTGAACTTGCAGCAGTCCTCCTGCCTCAGCCTCCCAAATACTGAGATCACAGGCAGGAACCACCATGCCTGGCTTTGTGGTTTTTATATCTAAATCCCCTAAAAGTTCAGCTTCCAGTGATCTTCAGCTCTCTGTCACATTTGTTAGAGATGGGACCAGCGGAGAGAAGTTTGGCTGGGAGTCCTCCCCACTGCAGCCCAGGACACACACACGTGCGCACACGCATGCACCCACCCACCTGCATGTGGAGCACCAGGAGCACTGAGAGCCCCCTGCGGAGGTGCGAGGTCCTGGGTGGCCTTGGCAACCTGGGTCCTTCTTAGGTGGAGCTGCGGCCCACCACTCCCTTGAGCAAGATCCCAGCACAGCGGTCCCTTCAGCCGCAATTCCGCGGTGGCCCCAGACTCAGGATCCACCTGCCTTTTGAGAGCCGTTCCTTTCACCCTAGAAAGTCAGGTGGAAAATTTAAGAGCAGTTTCCAGGGCGCCACCTCCGGGTTGTCGGTGCGGCCCAGTCCCACGTCGGCTTGGTTTCTCTCTCCCACCTCATGACCTCTCGCCTGCTAGGTCTGTCTCCTCCCTGCCATCTCCCAGTCCCCCGCTTCCTGCCGAGCCCACATCTCCCATCCTCCTCCTCCGCCTTGCTCTCCTCCTCCATGTTTCCCTGCCCGCTCACTGCCGAGCCCTCCTCTCCCATCCTCCTCCTCCGCCTTGCTCTCCTCCTCCGTGTTTCCCTGCCCGCTCACTCCCGTGACCTTGCCGGCCCTCCCGAGCTCACTTGGTCCCCAGCGTCTGGTCACTGTTTGGCTGTCCCTCCTCCTCCTTCGGTCAGCGTGGCCACCTCAGGGACGCCCTAGCAGCCACCCGCGTGGTAACCGATGCCTGTGCTCTCCCTCAGGGGCTGGGAGCTGGGTCGGGAAGGAGGAGCCAGATCTGAAGCCTGAGGCTGTGGTGGAGACGCCAGGGGAGCGCCTCAGCAGCACCGCCCCGAGCGTGGGCTCTGCAGGCCAGGCTGCCGGGCCGACCGCCAGTGTGAACCCGAGCCTGATCCTGCGCGGCGGCATGAAGTTCTATGGGTGCGGAGAGTGTGGGAAGATCTTCCGGTACAACTCCAAGCTGCTGCGGCACCAGGTGAGCCACAGCAGCGACAGGCCCTTCCGGTGCCAGGAGTGCGGCAAGGCCTTCAAGTCCCGCTACGACCGCGGCGTGCACGAGAAGAACCACACGGGCCGCGGCCCCTACGAGTGCGGGCAGTGCGGCCGCGGGCTGAGCTCCAGCACGGCCCTGACCCAGCACCGGAGGGTCCATACGGGCGAGAAGCCCTACGTGTGCCCGCAGTGCGGCCAGGCCTTCCGCAGGAGCGCGGCCTTCCTGCAGCACCGGCGGCTGCACACGGGCGAGCAGCTGCACCGCTGCCACGAGTGCCGCAGGGCCTTCGGCTGCCGCTCGCTGTTCGTGGCTCACCAGCGGGTGCACACGGGCGAGAAGCCCTTCCGGTGCCCGCAGTGCGGCAAGGCCTTCGCCCAGAAGGCGGCTGCCGTGCAGCACCAGAGGGTGCACACCGGGGAGCGGCCCTACGCGTGCGCCGTGTGCGGCAAGGCCTTCCGCTGGCACGGCAGTTTCCTGAAGCACCGGAGGCTGCATCCTGTGGAGAAGCCCGCTGGGGCTCGCAGGCCGGGTCCCCAGGGCCCTGCCCCAGCCCTGGCCCCTGTCCTTGTGCCCCAGGGGTCGCACTCTGCACCGGCCATGGCCCTGTCCTCGCTGGCCTTCACCCACGCCTTGCTCATCCCTGCCTTGGGTCCCACGCTGCTGCTGCTACCGCTGCCTTTCTCTGGGACCCCAGGGCCTCCCGGAGCGCCCTCGCCGCCTGTCCAGATGGTGAGCGTCTTCCGGGGCCTCGGCCCCCCCAGCAAGCCGGCCCCGCCCCTCCTGCCTGTCCACACCCCGGTGGCGCCCCAGCCTGGCAGAGTCTGATCTGGTCTCCCTCTCCGCACGTCTTCAGCTGTCTGCGCCTGCGCTGCACTGTAGTTTATATAAACCTGTGGGGCCCAGGTTTGTGGACGTTCCCTTCAGAGTGAGAGTGGGAACCCTGGACCCCGGTGGTCGTGTCTGTGTTGTGCCCGCTGTGTCAGCTGGCCTGAGGTCACAGTGTGTCTGGGGAGCTAGGACGGCACACCCGTGCCCGTCACGGGGTGGAGGCCGGGCAGTCTGGTGGGGGAGGGGTCCGCGTGGCGGGGGACCGAGAGCTGGGGGAGCTTCCGACCATGGAGTTTGGAATTGGCACAGACTGTTTCGTGGCTGGTGTCTAGGTGGGGTGTGTATGTATGTACCGGTTTCCCCCTAGTACTGAGGACTGAATGCAGGGTCTTTGCACGGAGCCACGTACCCAGCCCCCTTTTGTATTTTGAGACAGGGTGTCCCTGAGTTGCTAAGTTTCCCAGGCCGGGCTGGAATTTGTGATCCTCCTGCTTCAGCCTCCCAAAGTCCTAGAATGACAGGTGTGGGATATTAACGCGTTCATGCCGGGCCAACTTTATGCATCTCATTGCCAAGTGGTTTGGACCACGAGTGGCTGGTGAGCGTGCCACACAGGACCGTGTGAGCCACCGCCGTCAGCGGCCACCAGTACCGCGGTGGCTTGAGCTGGCCGGGCCAGGTCTGCGCCTTTTGAGGACTGGAGGGAGAGGCCTGGCGTCTGGGAGACAGTGAGCTGGCACAGCTGGAAGTGTGCGAGGACAGCGGGCCCAGAGGAGCGGGAAGGTGTCTTCTCAGGGGCCTGCTCCCGGGACCCAGCGCCGTCTCCTCGGCGACCGCACCGAGCGCCGCCCTGGGTCTCTGCTGTGTGGCCAGATTGGGTTTCTGACACCGCTCTGTGCCGTTGCCCCCTTCGCAGGCAGCGTAAGCTGTAAGCACGGACCCATGAGTGACCACAGCAACAGGCAGTGGTGTCTCAGAGTCAGAGGCCGGGTGGGGTGGGCTCTGGGGTCACCGAGTGGGGCTCTGAGGGAGGTGTTGATGGGGAAGGTGTCACTGGGTCCCAGCCGAGGCGGGAAGGCCCGGACCCCTTCTCTGTGTTGGCTGTCTAGAGGTTGTGTGAAGAGATGACTTTAAACTTTACCGCGCCGCTGAATTACCTCTGTGCTTGGAAAACAAAGCGACAACGTGAAACAGCGCAGGAAGAGCTGCTTTGCCGCCCCAGCCCTACCATTCTGCTCTGGGTTGGAGCTGGGGTGGGCGCTGCGTGGTGTGGACTCTCCCTGCCCGCCCTGGCTCCCTCAGCCGAGATCCCCGAGCCGTCTCCCCACCCTCCAGGCACTGTGTTCCTCGGGGTCAGCAGAGCCCCCGCTCAGGGTCGGCACTGTCCCTGGGCACGTGGGTGACTGCTGAGCCCAGCATCTCACAGGTTCATGCCAGGAGACCAAGGAGGAGCTCAGTGCTTGATGGAGCCGAGTGACACCCGGGTTCCCAGCTACCTCTGCCCTCTCTTTGCTGTCAGCCGGCATCCACTTGGCCCTTGCTGGAAAGGAGCAAGCTGCCAGCATGGTGCCTGCAGCCCCAGGCCGGCAAGAGCCATGGAGCCGCCCTCTCCTCCCCTTCAGGTCTGTCGCAGCCGCACGCACGCAGGTGTGGACAGCAGGACCCAGGGCGTTCAAGCACGAATTTGCTGCACAACTGTGGGCTCCAACAGAGCTCAGTGCTGGGCATGGCCAAGGTCACCAGGACCCAGCCTTGGTGCCAGATGTGCCGTGGGCCCCAGCGGTGCTGCAGAAGGTGCGTGGCTGCTCTGGGGTTTGCTCGGCATGCGGGGAGGCGTCTGGCAAGATCTGCAGACGGAGTGCGGCTCCTCTTTAGGGTGTCTGGGCCCAGTCCATCCCGTGTGCATCCAGGGATTAGAGTTCCTGGGAATGGGAAAGAAAGTCAGAATGCACAGCAGCCCGGGCCTGGGGGAATACTTGGAAACATCAGCTATAAAATACCAGATCTGGCCAGGCAAGGTGGTGCACACCTGTAATCCCAGCACTCAGGTGGCTGAGGCAGGAGGATCGTTGTGAGTTCGAGGCCAGCCTGAGCTACAAAGTGAGCTCAAGGCCAGCCTGAACTACATAGCAAGAACCTGTCTCAAAAAAAGACAATAAAATAAAATAAAAAGGATTGTGACATTTTATATGGAATCAGAGAAACTAAGAAGTTGAGCATCAGTTGGACAGATAAGAAAATACAGAAGATCTTTCTCCTACCCCCTTTGTCTTTCTCTCAAATATTTTTCTCTTCTCAAATATATTTCAAAATATCTCGAGTTAGTGGTTCTCAACCTGTGGTCTCTTCAGACACAGCCACCTAGATCAGATCTGAAGACCCAACCCACCTGGCCGGGCGATGGAGTAGCGCCGTGTCTGTCTGTGGATGCGTGGGGCAGCGCGGCTCTCTGGGAGTGCTGAGGCCTGGCTCGGTTCTGCCCTTGGATGAAGCTGTGGCTGAGCGCAGAGTTAGAGAGCTTTCTGGCCAGAAGTCTCCTCTGCTCCACTCTGCAACGGACACCTGGGGCTTTATTGACACAAGGGTGTCCTTTGCCGGGGCGGCTTTCCGCAGCTGTGGAGAGGTGAATGGCCTCTCCCGCTGTGGCGTTTGGGGACGGCACTGACACTTGGCCCTCCCAGCCCTGGCTGTGGCTTTCTGCGGGCAGCCTCCTCTCCAGCCCCTGGTTCTCCCAGTGAGCAGCAGCTCACTGCACAGAGTGGGTTTTCCTGCTGTTCCTTTTCAGGCTAACACATTAATATTACCCCATAGTTACTGCGGACTGATCAGCTCCGAAATCTCCCAAACAAGTGGATGGTGAAGGCTTAAATAAGTGAGACAGGTGGTATGACTTTAGGGCTCCAGGAGGATCAAAACCCTCTCACAGAATTCAAGGTTCTTGGGCAGGGATATAGCTCAGGGGCACAGCGCCTGCCTGGCAGATGCAAGTTCCGGAGTTCAGTTCCCAGTACCAATAAAAAAAAAAGATTTCGATATTCTCTGGGGGCTAAGACAAAGATATTTTCTGGGCAACCCTTTTTATTTAGTTACTGAACAGGAGGGGAATTCTGAAGAAAGGCAGGAATCTGAGCAGGGCCATTCAAGGACCTTGGAAATCTACCCAAGGGCTTCTCCAAGTAAGACACTAGTTAATGTAGTAAAAGGCGAATGATTTACATGATCTGAAGAGCAACCAGAGTACACACACTAGTTAATTTAGGAGAACTATGTTATCTCCAGGAGGGCCTCCACCCAGGAGTGAGATGCCTGCAGCTACAGTCTTTGTCCAGTTGAGGTTGGATCCAGGTGTCCTTGGTGGTGATCCTGTCTTATGCTTTGAGGCTTTCTGGCTTCACCCACCATTACAGGCCTCAGTCGGGACTGGTGACTCACAAAGGTTCACTTACAGTGAGTCCACCGCCCATCTCCAGACAAGCGACCTAAGCCTTGGACAGACTTACAAGTAAACACGGAAAGCCGATTAATTTCAGTCCTGCTCAGAGCTGCTTCGTGTGGTCGTCATCAGCAAGTGGTCCTAGTAGTTCAGGTATCATTTGCTCTTCAGGGACGACTAGCAGTTTGTGGAAGGATGGATGCTGTTAGACAGTGGAAGTGTAAACTCTGAATGTCACACACACAGCAGGAGCTCAGCTCTGGTGCAGCTCCTGAGAAGGCGGATCTTCCTCTCACAGCCGCTGGGCCTGGGACCCGGGTGTTTCTTGTAGTTCCCTGTTCCATGAGAGAAGTGCCTCAGTGTTGACAGCTTGGTGGAGATGTTTACATACTTACTGTAGCTGGTCTGTTTTAACCTCTGATTAGGTAAAGTGGCCATCAAATTTAAATTAAGAAAATAGTTTCTAATTATAGACAGAATACATACTTAGAGCAAAAAACCTACCTAGAAAAATGGCTGGGTGGGCCTGAATTTTGCCACTTTAAACACTTCGGTGAATGCACACTTGCATACACTGACACCATCACACCTGCTCCCTGTCAGAAGTGCCTTTCTCGTTAGTACAGGGTGACACACGCGTTCCGGCCCACACATGCCCTGCGGTGCCGTGTTTAGGAGTGACCCATGCTGCGGCACGTGGGTTTACAGGCTCAGTGTGGTCAGGCTCTTATTATTGAAGATGCATAATAGTTGAGCTTTGAATCTCTGGAAGTATGTGATGAATGTTGTACATACATGACTGACATAATCGTGATTTTTAATAGATAAATTAGATAGAGGTCCCTTCTGTTGCTTTCCTTCTTGTTACCCTCCATTATTTTTCCCGTCAGTTA
Organism: Chinchilla lanigera; assembly: GCF_000276665.1. Lineage (NCBI taxonomy): Eukaryota > Metazoa > Chordata > Mammalia > Rodentia > Chinchillidae > Chinchilla > Chinchilla lanigera. The sequence continues at coordinate 29,416,721 of NW_004955420.1, read as the reverse complement.
ATAGATAAAATGCAGCATTAATAATAAGACGGTACTACCTGGCAGTGTTTCATACGTGGAGACACATGCGCACAGATGCTCTGGCTCCAGGGACACAGGACGGTTGCGTATGGTTCTGTTAGTTTTTGTGCATCAGTTAGCAACTTCTTCAAATTAGCATCACACTTGAGGCAGAGAACGTGCAGCTCAGCCACCCCAGGCACGTTCCCAGAGGGAGGCTCAGTGTCCTGGAGGAGGAGGAGCCGATATTAACCATGGCGAAGACTGAAGACCGCTGTGTGCTTATTCCAGGACCGTTGGATCACAGGGGAACAGGAAAACCAAGAGGAAGCCTTGAGACAGCCCAGCACGGTGCGGCAGTGTCAGACCCTGAAGAACAGAGAGCTCCTAGCGCCTGGGGCGGTTGGGGGCCAGGTCCCCCCCAGCACTGGGTCGGGTCGGGCACAGGCTTCTCCGCAGCAATGCGGGCAGGGCCTCCAAGCTCAGGGGAGGAGGGCTGGGGATTTAGCTCACTGGCATATGCGCCTGCCTGGCAAGTGCAAGGTCATGAGTTCAATCCCCCATACTGCAAAAAAACAAAACAAAACAAAAAAAAAACAACAAAGTGCTGGGAGTACAAGTGTGCACCCCTACAGCCAGCTTTAAGGACACCACTGGGCCAATATGTAACACTGCAGTCTAGACAAAAGATAAACATGCATGGAATCAATGCTGAACTTACTGAAGCTGAAGACTTCTACAAATGTGCAAAAATATTTTTTTCAGTGAAAATGTATATACTTAAATATTTTAAATATCCTAAATCCAAAACATTCCAAAATCCAACATATTTGAGCAACAACATGATACAACTGGAAAATCCCACACCTAAATTCATGTGACAGAATGCAGTCAGAATACAAGCAAGAAAAGAAAGAAAGAAGGAAGGAAAGAAGGGAAGAATAAACAGAAATGCACACTTTGCCATCTACATCCGTGACTCAGAGGTTACTGGGCAGTCAGTGTATGTGATTCAGGTCCTTTGCATGTGTGAGAGTGTTATTGTGGATGTGTGATTTTTGGTGCACGTAAATGTATGCGATATACAGACACACACAGCTTTTAAAACTCTGATGGGAACCCTACCCTAGGCCAGAGCTTCTCAAGCACCGATCCTGAGGTTCTCTCTCCAGAGTTTCCATGCTGCAGGGTCCTCGGCCCACCGGCTTGCTGTTCTGCTGTTGGACCTTGGGGAGGCCTAATGTGGGTCCCAGCCCTTGGCATCTCTCCCCAGGGAATGGCTTTTCCATTCTGGATCCTTCTCAAGGGAAAGCAGGAAGTCAGCATTGTATCCCACCCCCACCCCATCTGGTTAATTTCCTCAAAACACACTTTCAACAGCAAATGCCTGCTTGTAGGGATTTTTCTCACATCAGTAGATTCCAACTGAACTTTCCATTTTTAGAAACACAAACACTTATTAACTGCTCCCAATAAGAAAGAAAAATCCAGATTCTTTCCTTGTATTTTTGATAGCTGCCTATCCTCCCAGGAGAGGGGTACCCACCCTGACTTCTCTGTGATGATTGACAGTGGGAAAATCAAGAAAACAAATCTTAAGCCAGTTTTTAAATTACCTTGCTTGCCGGGCATGGTGGCGCATGCCTGTAATCCCAGCACTAGGGAGGCTGAGGCAGGAGGATCACTGCGAGTTTAAGGCCAGCCTGGGCTACAAGGTGAGTTCAGGTCCAGCCCAAACTGCAAAGCGAGACCCTGTCTCAAAAAAAAAAAAAAAATTACCTTGCCACCCATGATGTGTTTATCACTTTACATCACAGGGATAAAATACCTGACACCTACACCTTAAAGTAAGACAGGATTATTTCAGCTCATGGTCCCAGTGAGTTCAGTCCATGGTTAGCTGTCTCAAAGGCAGAAATGCATGGTGGAGGACCCTGGAGGAGGACAGCTTTGGGCAACAACACACCCAGGTCACTTCCTAGTGACCACCTCTTCCAACCAGGACACACCTCCCAGTAGCACAGTCAGCTGGGAACTTACCCGTGCATGAATCCCCTGATAAGCCAGCATCCCGTGGCCTAGTCACCTCCCAACCAAACCCTCAAGGCTTTGGGGGCATCCTAGATCCAAACCCTAGCAATATGTATGACCATTGGATGAGCCATGTTATGGTGTTGTCTGTCTTGATCTTGACTGATTTACTATGTCCATCACCACATATTTCCTCTCTCCAGTGACACCATGCTAATTCTGTTTCATTTTCTCCCAACCAAAAATCTGAGCAGATACTGAAAAACAGGCTGGCAGAGACCTCCAGGGAGTATCAGCAAACCTGAATCCAAGTGGTTACTGTGCCTGAGTGCGGAGTGACTGGAAAATAAGGTGGTGTGCTGTGTGTGGTGTGGCTGTGGCCTAACCGTGTCCTGGAAGTCCCACCTATTGGGAGCTCGCCCCCAGTCAGGTGGTGTTGATGTGGGTGTCTGTCTCACCTTGTGATGCTTCTCTCTTCCGTGTGCTTCCACCATGGTGCCGTGGTGTGATGCAGTTGGAAGCCTTCACCAGAGCTGGCACCATGCTGTTTCCAGTTTTAGCCTGCAAAACTGTGAACGAAATAAACTTCTTTTCTTCATAAGTCACCCTGGCCTGGGCATTTTAGTATAGCCATGGAAGGTAGACTAAGACATGTGTTTCCCAAATGACAATGGGATTCACAATGCTTGACAACACACTGTTGGGTCCACATATTTGTTTGTTTTCCTAAAGTATTTACCAGGGTGCCCATTACGCACAAGACACTGGAGGAGAGCTAGGGATATAGTGGTGAACGAGTCTTCACTTTCTAGGATCTTCCCGTTTTCTGTGGGAGACAGACACTGGAGCATGCAGTTGAACAATGATTTGGCTTTGGTAAGTACTGGAAAGAGACCTGTTCGATGGTCTGGCGTATGAGCTGTGGTGAGAACGTACCACGTGTGCCTCAAAAGGGTGGGCACCAAGCTTGTGATGCAGCTGTTAGATTCCTGTCAGTCAGGTTGATCCCCAGTGTTGTCCCAGCCTTGCACACCCTTGCTGATTTTCTGATTCATTCTCTGGCAACGATCGGGAATAGAGTATTGGAGTCTCCAACTGTTATGGCTGAATTTTTTGTTTCCACCAAATTCTGTCAATTTTAGTTTCCGATACTTAAGGACTCCTGTTAGATGCGTGTATGTTTTTTTCTTTTTTTTTAATTTTTAAAGCAAAAAAAAAGCTAACAAAACAACAACATTGAAGACAAAAACAAAACCAACACAAAAACAATACATGACCTCAAGACAAAATGATAGGAATTAACAGTGGTTGCTACATTACATACCGTTATCTTCAGTGAAGTTGCTCAGTCCACCAGACATAAGAATGTAAGATTGATCAAACAATCAGAGACAGTAACAAATATGTTAATCATTCATTCTTCATGGTGAGTAGAGCTTTTTAATTGTTATAAAGTGTCTCTTTTTGTCTCAGATAATATTTTTTGTCAAGTTTCTTCCTTTTTTTTTCCGAGACAGGGTCTTGCTGTGCAGTTCAGGCCAGCTGTGAGCTCACTTTGTAGCCCAGGCTGGTCTTGAACTCGCAGTGATCCTCCTGCTTCAGCCTCCCTAGTGCTGGGATTACAGGCATGCGCCACCACGCCTGGCTTGTCAAGTTTCTTTGATCTGAGATGTCTGTAGCTATTCCAGCTCTCTTATGGCTACTGTTTTCCACCAGGATTTTACTTTTCTCTAATTACACTTTTGAGTCTCAATTCTGTTTCTTAAGAGAGCACAGTTTGACCATTACGTCAAATGCACCTGCTAACGTGACCAGGTTTCACCCCAGCTTTGCCACTGCTGTCTGCGTCTTCTCACCCCGCCCCCCCGCCCCCGGGCCCTGTGGCTGCTTCTTTATGGCATAGAGATGCTTCTCAGTGTGCCGGCTACATTTCTTTGCTGTTTCAATTACTATACTCTTTGGCGTTATTTTCTCATTGGTGCCCCTGGGTTTAAGATCATTGTCTGATAAATGCAACCCCTGCACCAGTCAGGGTAGGTTCTAGCTTATCCTCCACTGTGGAGTGTTCTTTTGTGTTGCTCTGATGTCTTGTAACTTCTTCTTGTTGAAAACTGAACACTTTAGGTGATGTAATTGTTCATTCTGGGCAGCGCGACCTGCTCCTGCTGTGCCTTCCCTGGCTGATTCTGTGGTGGTCGCGTGGGTCCCTGGACCGAGTCTTCCCTCCTTGCTCGGCCTGGAGGTCATCCTAGGTCAGTAGCTGGGCCTTTGGGGCTTTCCTGGACTCGCAGTGCAGCGTGTGTGCACAGCCTTAGGGACCCCCAAATCTGTCTGAGCTCTGCATACCCCACAGCGTCCCTGGCACAGATCTTCCCTTATGTTTCTGCCTGGCTCTTGTCTTCCCAAGTTGGCATGAAAGCCTTAGGCCCCTGCCAAGCTGAACTTTGCTACCAGGTGTTTTTCAGAAACGCTCTGGGGATGGGCCTGTCCCTGTGGAGGGAGCTGAGCTCCGCTATCCAAGCACTAACCAGGCCCCACCCTGCTTAGCTTCCAAGATCAGACTAGATCAGGCACGTTCAGGGTGTTATGGCCGTAGCCCGGAGCCGAGCTCTATCAGGTGGACAGTGACCGTGCCCTGTGAACCGGGCTTTCCCAAGGTCACGACACAGGTGACATGATGACGGTTTCGGGCAGGGCCTTTGGGAAGTGTGTTAGCCTGGCTCTCCTCGTGATTGTGAGGCTGCTGGTCTCCCGGGCTACCAAGGAGCTAGAAGGGGCGGGACAGGCCGGGTTCAGTCCCCACCTCGTGGGATGCAGGGTGCAGAGGGGCTGGCACCTGGTGTAGGGTGGGTGTGGGTGGCAGTGATGGTGAACCTTTTGGAGCTCTCGGTGACAGTCAGCCTGCTGTGGCACGCAGGCTGTCGGTTCACCACCACTGCCCTATGGCAGAATTAACTGGATAATTCAAGGTGGTTAGTGGAGAGGGGTTTGAGTGTTTCCCTGATAAATGAGTCTGTGTGAGGTGGTAGATGTTAACTACTCTGATATACCAGTCTTAAATGTCACACTGGCCCTCAGAAATATGTACAATTACTGATAAAAATACTGCAAAGCACGTGTCCTCACTGTCGTGACTGAACTTCAGTAGTTTTTCTTGGGTAAGAGCTCTTTAGGTTACTGAAAGCCTTCAGTTAACTTCCAGAGTTCTGAAAAATGTTGGTTTGTGGCCCCAGCCCCGATTTCCTGTGGCTGTGGAGCGTGGGTGCGTGGTGTGGCTGTGTCAGTTTTGAAAGTCCCCACTGCTGACCTTGGGGGTCGCCCTGTGCAGCCCCTCCTTGACCTGGGAGGTGACGGCCGCTGGGTCGTCCCCTCCTTCTTTTCCTCTCCCCAGCTCTCAGGAAATTTTTGCCTGGAGGTCTGATTAGGTTCTACTTACATCTTTCTGGCAAAACCTTCACATCGATGTTTCATGTTGGTGTAGCATCCTGCTGGGGGCTCCTGAGGCCAAGGCGTCCTACTGTTAGTGAGGCTAGGTTTACCACTTGGTTGTGGTGCTAGCAGCTGGATCTTTCCACTTTTCTCTTTGAATTGATAATGTGATTTATGGGATGACGCATTAGCATTATCTTAATTTCTTATTCCTCGACTGTCCTTTATCTGATGGTTTTAGAGCCATTGAGAATCCTTGCCTGGCCAAGCAGAGTGGTGCACACCTGAAATCCCAGCACTTGGGAGGCTGAGGCAGGAGGATCACTTCAAGTTTGAGGCCAGCCTGGGCTCCATAGTGAGTTCAAGGCCAGCCTGAACTCAAAATTGAGACCCTATCTCAAGGAAAAAAAGGAGAAAATCCTTGCCTGAATCAATCATGGGAGGTTGCTAAGGAGTGACTTTCCAATTCTTTGTGAATCACAGTGGGCTCATTCTGCAAAAATTGGTCACTCAGTGTGCTGTGATCCACTTCCGTCGTCTCCTTGGAGTTGCCCCCGCTCCCTTTTATTCTGGCTCCTGGCCTCTGTAGCCCACCTCCGTTAATTTTTGAAGATTTGTGTTCTTTTGTCAGCACAATGTCCCCCTTCTCTGACCCCTGCAACTCCAAGCCTGGAGCCAGACTTTTCTTTAAGGACTCAGGTGTGAGGAATTAGACACCAGGAGCTGGAAGAGAGATGCGTGTGATCTTGAGTACAGACGTTCGCAGCTGGGGTGTGCTGCACGGGTGCAGCTCTTGCCTCTGACTTCCAGTCTAGCTCCACGTGGAAACCAGGACAGACGACAGGGGTGCATCTGTGGTGTCGGCACCAACCCGCCCTTTTCGTTGGAATCTGGAGCCTCCATGGGTGTTTAGTATAAGAAGAGAGTAAGGAACTTATGGTGGGCTGACATATCTAATCGTACAACTATCTGGTTTCCACATAATTAACAGAGTGCTTGGCAGGTTGAAGGTTTTCAATAAGTGCTTTTTAAATAAATAATGTGCTAAAGCATCTCCATGTAATTATTGCCATCCTCATAATTCAGCCTGAGCTTAATGTCACCACATTAAATAATGAATATTCAGAGATTCTTGAGCTACGCATTATAAAACAGTCCTCACTATTGATTAAAACACAGGCAAATACTTGGTGCCTGTGGTGGATGGACAACTGGTGGTCAACTTATAACACTCAGCTGAGCTGAGTAAGCTGGTGCTGGGTGTGGGAGGCCCACCTGAGATGTCGCTGGCAGCATAAGAGGCAGACCTGGAGAAGAAGTAAGGCTGTTGGGAGCTGGGAAAGGCTGTTGGAAGCTGTTGAGAAGCTTTAAGGAGCTGTTGGTTCTCTTGGAGGAGCTTGTCATGCTGGTTTTCCTGATGAACTCGGCTGTTTTCATCCTCCAAGGAGCTCGGTACCTTGTTGTCGCTGAGAATGGCTTCGGTTCACTTTGGGGAAGCTCTGGTCCTCACTCTGAGCATCGCTTCCTGGCTCCAGAGAGGAATACGGTGCACTGCTTAGTCTCCTGGTGAAGCTTGTCGCGTTGGCTTTCTTGATGGGAACTCAGCTGTTTTCACCACTGGAGAAGCTCAGGACCTCACTGTTGCTGAGGATGGCTGTGGTACTTTTCGGGGGAGCTCTGGTTCTTATTTTGAGTGTTGCTTCCTGGCTCCAGTGCAGATCCCTCAACCTGCTAGCACAGATCCTTCATCCTGCTGGCACAGACTTTCTAGCTTCCACCACTGACCTCTGGGCCTTCACAGTGCAGATCCATGAAACAGGCCTGCATGAGACATTGCCATAGGCTCTAGGCCTCCAGGTAGACTCATGGGAGGCATTGTTATGGGCTCTAGGTCTTCAGCTGGACTCATGCAGGACGTTTCCATGGGATCCGGGCCCTCGGCTGGATTCCTTGGTCTTAGTGTGTGGACAGATTTCCTGCACTCTTGTATGTGATTCTTTGGGTGACTATTATAAATAATCTTATAAAATATGTATCCTGTGTCATATTGTTCTCCTTTGCAAAACCCCAGAAACCACAACAGTGCAGATCCTGGTTTGTTTATATATTAAGGAAACAACTCCTGCAAATATAGGGTGACCTTAAGGATGTGAACGAAAGATATTTAAAGCATTAAATAGGTACGGGTAGGTAGGTGTTTGTTGTCAGCAAAAGGGAGATGAATGATCAGGAAGCAGGAAGTTTAGCCTTGTTCCGGAGAAGAGGGGGGATTTGGCGCTGTTGATAGCTCTACCTCACGCGTGCTGGGTTCTGAGAGAATTCCACTCACAAAGCAGGTAGTGGTAGTAACTGGGAGACCCTTGCTCCCTTCCTCCCCACGCTGACAGGGGTGGACAGAGCAGTGCCCGTCATGGGGACAGGAAGGTGGTGGCGAGGAGACTGGTTTCGGTACACCTCACCACCAGGTCCCACAACCCGGGCCCTGCCTGTGTCTCTGTCCTTCACCTCCCCAGAAGGGCGTTCACGCAGATCCGCCCGTTACGAGCAATGTGTGCATTATTATCTTTTCCCTTACATGCTCGTGAGTGCACACGCACATTCTTTTTTCTGACTGTTTGAGATTAAGTTGCAGCCATCATGTCTCTTCACCTCTAAATAGTATTTGAAAAACAATAACATTTTCTTATTTATGCAACCTCAAAGCTGGGCACGGTGGTGCTCCTATAACCCCACTTCCTTGGGAGGCAGAGGCAGGAGAATTGCAAGCCTGAACCCATCCTGGGCAATTTAGTGACTCGCTGAGACCCTGTCTCAAAAAATTAAAAATTAAAAATTAAAATTAAAAGGGCCTGGGGATTCCCAGGGATGGTGGTGTGCACCTGTAATCCCAGCACTTGGGAGGCTGCATAAGGAGGATTTCCATAAGTGTGAGGCCCGCCTGGGCTACATAGTGAGACCCTTCTCACTCCCAACCCCCAAAAGGGCTGGGGCGGAAGCACAGGGCAAAAGCCCTGCGTTCAATCCCCAGCACCATTGAAAAAAATAAAAGGAAGACATGTGACCTTAACGTAGTCATCAAACTCAGAAAATTGAACGCCGGTGCGGTTCTTCTCCCTGACTGAGGGTCTGGGTACAGTCTCACCACTTGCATTGTTAGCATCCTGCACAGCTCCGCCCACTCCTGTCCTCTGCACTGCTTCCTCAGCTGCCGTGGGTCCTGGTGCCTGTGATGTGACTTTCTGCGCCCCTGCCTGACGTCCTCTCGTGGCTCCAGGCTGTGCCAGGGTCCGGGGTGGCTCCCGTGTGTCCGCCGCCCTGTGCTGGCAGCGTGGGTCCTGCCGCGGCCATCTGGCAGGGGGTGGCACCTTCACTGGAGGAAGCGGTCAGGCCCCAGGCCGTTGTTCCCGCAGGAGCTCACGCTGGCATCAAGGTAAGGAGTTCTCATGAGAGCGACTTGTAGTGAGCAGAGCAATGCCAGCCTCTCTTGCCCTCTGCGTTCTTCTCTCTCCCCCAGCTCCGACTGTGATGCTATCTGCCTTGTTATGGTGTAGCCAGCAGGGTCCTCGCCAGAGGCCGGGTGGGGCACTGAGCTCAGACATTCACCCTCCCCTCTGTGAGGGTGATAGCATCTGATTTCATTTATTTATTTATTTGCTTATTTATTTACTCACTTTTTGAGATGGAGGTCTCACTGTGTAGCCCAGCCTGGCCTTAAACTCACAGTGATCCTCCTGTCTCAGCCTTGCAAGTACTGGCATTACAGGTGGGCCACCACTTACTCTTTAGCAGGCGCCCAGCCTCGGACATTGTGTCATAGCCACAGAACACGGACAGGTGCAGCCCTGCCGCAGGGCACTGTGGCTGTAGCCCATGCTGTGGGTTTGTCCTGTTATCGACGATGTGCACGTCATCTGGTAAATGTGGCTTATGTCAGGCTTCCCCACTGCTGAATTACTATTTCTCCTTTGATAATTAGCAAGCACTTTGATGTGACACATTTTGAATCTGTACATATTGCATTCCTCACCAAACTTTCACCTCTTCTTGTCTGAAACATCTCCCTAATTTTAGAATACAGGTGATATGTGCCTGTCTGTACAGCAGGTGGAGCAGGAAGTTTTATTGGACTACATTTCCCTGGAGGCTGAAATAGCTGCAGAGTGCGGGGACTTTAGCTGACTGATTCGTCCGACAGCAGACCGATCAGGTCATCGTACAAGCATAAACAACACTGGTGAAAAGCATGAGTCCACGCTGGCTACAGCCCATAGGCCCTGGTTAGCCTCGTCTGTCCCTTGGAGCCTGGCAAATCCTGCCCAAGGTGACCCAGTCAGCCTTCATTTTTCTCAGCCTGGAAAACCCTTCATCTCTCTGCCGAGTGAATGAATGTGTATTTTCAGAGGTGGTTGGTTTCATAGCCAAGGTTCTTTCCTGGGGTGGAGCTTTCCTTGTTGACAAGAAGCCTGAAACTTGTGAAGGTCTGGAGGTCCCTTGGTAGGGGCTTCACGGGCACACCTGGCTTGGCTTCCGCTGCCCCTCGCACGTGGCGCACAGACCTCCTTTCTAAAGGGAGGGTTTGTTTTACTTGTGTTGGTTGTGGGTGATGTGGTTTCCGGACATACGGCGTATGAAAAAGTAGTGACTCAGAGGGAAGGTACCAAGTAACAAAGTTGTGCTGGGTTTTTAAAGACTGTGGCTCGAAGATAGAATTATTACCACAGATAAATGACAGAATTATTTTCATTTATTTGCATGCTGGCAAACAGAAATAATACATATGGCTTACCCAAAACTTAAATATAGGATGAGACTCCATAGCTGTCTTAGTTACTTTGTCATTGGTGGGACAAAATATCTGACACCCACAAGTTAAAGGAGGAGAGGTTTATTTCACCCATAGTTTGTAGAGATTTCATTCTATACTTGGTCAGCTCCAAAGCAGGGCAGCGTGGCAGAGGGGCATCGCGGAGGGTAAACAGTTCATGGCAGGGTAGGCAGGCAGGAAGTGGAAGCAGTAGCAGCAGCAGGCCTCCCTTTCCCTTTTATTCTGTCCAGGCTACAAGCCTATTGGCTGGTGCCACCTACACCCAGTGTGAGCCTTCCCACTATCCACACCCAGAGCTAAGCTAAGCCAATCAGTGGACTAATCCAATATCACAGTCTAAATCCAGTATCACACGTCCACGATCCAGCCATCTCCCCACAGTCCCACCTATGAGTGCGTGAGGCTGTGGGGGACATCTAGCTACAAGCCATAACAATAGCGGTTGTCATAAAGGAAATGGACAGGCAAGTGTTCTTTAAGCTAAAAAGCTATGCAGCGAGAGACTAAACCTAGCTTTAATTGAAATATAATTAACATCCAGTGGGAGGCAGGTGTCTTGAGCACTTGACGCGTTTTGGCTTGATGGGTCACCATCAGAAGAAGACATTCCGACCACCCCAGGAAGTTCCCTCTTATCCCCGCCCGTCAGCACCCAGTGCCCAGGTGGAGCCGCTGCTCACTTCTGTCCCTGTACCCCTGGGAGGTGGCCGCTGCTGCGGGGGTGGTTGGGCCTGTTGTTGATCTCCACAGGAAGAGGGTCCTGCAGCATGTGTTCTTTGTGGTATCTATTGTCTGTACCCAGCACTGCCTTGAGCTTCACCCATGTGGTCAGACTTTTTAACCTCTGTATGATGGGCCCAATGTATTATAAAGCAAATTCCAAACAGAGTATCATTTCATTCATACACATTTCAACAGGTCGCTCTAACAGATAAGGAGCCTGTGAAGAGTCTACGATATCACACCTGAAAGCAATCAGTACAGTTGGCTACAGTGGCCCACATTTATAACCCCAGGAACTGGGGAGGCTGAGGCAGGAGGATCCCCACAATTTTGAGCCCAGCCTGGACAATTTAACAAGACCCTGTCCCAGAATAAGGACTGAAGAGGGAGGAGTACGTCTGCAGGGTTTGAGCCCTAGGTCTGGAGTACCTTCCCCCAAAAGGAGTCAGGAAAGAGCTCAGGAAATCACAGTGTGATCTCAGTCGGGGCGGCGCTGGGGGCCGTGGCCGTCTGTGGCAGGGTGAGAAGTGGGAGGGGAGCACTGTGACTCCTGGGCAGCTCTGGGGAGGCGCAGAGACCCCGTACACACCGGATGCCTGGCGGTGCCAGCTCACCAGCTCCGGCCTGGGGCCCTGGGCAGCAGCTCCCTCTCGGTGCCAGCTGCGGTCAGGCCTGGCCCCAGGACAAGCAGCCACTCCCGACCCCACATGCCACAGAGGAAGGCGTCTCAGCCCAGGCACCCACCGCGCTTTGTTGACATTTAATTTCGGCCACCAGGGCTTGGTCACAGGCCCGGGTTCCAGTGACCATGCTTGCACACACTCTTGTGTTCACTTGAAAACGCCTTTCACATTGGCATTTCTGGCTTAAGAACTGGTGTGGACTGACCGGCCTGGCGTGCAGAGGGGCGGGAGTACTGACGGTCCCGGTGCGTGTCCATCCCGGCCGGCCCCACCTCAGCCTCTGCGGCTGCCATGTGCTTCTACCCACCGACAGCCCCACTTGGGGCTCCGGGCACAGGCCCAGGGGTGGCTTGGGATGGGCTCCCCGCCCCGCCAAACGTGTGTCTCTAGCAGGCAGGTGAGCGTAGGGTGTCTTTCCCTCCGCACCTTGAAGGATGTATTTGCTCTGGGTGTGAGAACCTGTACCAACCTGAAATGCTGTCTGCTCTGTGTGCTTAAATGGTGACAACAGAAACGATAACAGAGAAAACTTTTCTCTTTTAGAACCATCTCTGGGCACAGGCCTCCCCCTGGGCCATTACCTTTCTGTAATAATCCAGAAAGTCAGGAATTATATTGCTGCACGTCCTCATGAATCTTCTGTCCTGTAGCACTTCCCGCGCTGCTTTGAATTGTAAAATACCTCCCTTCAACAGAAGTGAAAAATTAAAGATTAGAATTGTTTCAGCTGATGACCAGAATAAATATTCTTCAAGCAAAACAAACAAAACTAAAAAGAGCTACTAGACCGGCGAGAGACGAGCCTCGTCTTAACTGGGACGGAATAGCACATGACACCGCTTGACAGTCGGCGTGTCACAGGCCACTGTCATGTGAAACCGGAGGTGAGTGCAATGGTTGATACACTGTGTCAGCTTGAGAGGTCTAAAGTTTAACCAAGCGGCTCAGCAGGGAGCCGGGGTCCTCAGTTTGTGAACATCCTCATCCTGTGCAAGAGGAGGGCGCGGAGACGGTGGGAGTGCTGCACCGCCCTGGGGGACGGCAGCTGCCTTACAGTATAAGGGAGGAGAAGCTTGCCCTCCCCCTTTTGCTCCTGCTGCTTTCGTTGTCTTCTGCTGCCTTGAACTGTTGCCCTCTGCCATGTGCCTCCCTGCCTTGGAGCCAGCTGAGTCTGGATTGAAACCTCCACAAACTGTGAGCTAAATAAACCTGTCCTTCCTTAATTTTGGTTGTCGGTTATTTTGTCTCAGCGAGAGAAAAGTGATCAAGACGTTGAGGCTCTCGGCCAATGTCCCCTCCCGTGCCCTCCTGACTGTGTGGCCGGCAGAGGCAGCCCCGCTCTGGCCCCGCTCCCAAGCCGGGCGCTGCCTTTGCACTTACTGATGTGTACTGTGGGGCTGGCAGGCGAACCCAGGCCTCGCTCGTGCCCGGAGCCTCCTACTGTGAACTCACACGCACGCCTGTTTGCTCTGGACGGGGGCGGGGCATCTCGGGGTGGCTGTACAGTGGGGCGGCTGAGAGCCCTGGTGTGGGAGTCTGCGCGTGGGGCTCCCAGCCTCTGTCCCCCGTAAGCCCGTGGGAGTGGCGGGATGTCCTCACCAATGGAACGCGACGCTTTCTCCCGTCATCCTAGCAGCCCTCCTGCAGGCTGCAGTGAGCAAGGCGCCCGGGCGAGGCCCACGCGGCCAGGAACAGGTGCCGGGGTCCCTCTCAAGGAGCTGAGGCCTTGGTGAGTCTGTGGGACGGAACCCCAGGGGCGCGCGGGTTAGGAAACGGGTCCTTCCCCGAGGGATCCTCAAAAGAGATCCAGACCGGTGCCAAGGCCGCGGACGTCTTCGGCGAGGTTGTTCTGCAGAGGCTGCAGGGCAGCGGACCTGAGCGGCCAGAGGCGAGGACGCGCCTGGCGGGCTGCGGCATACACATGGAGGGCGAGGGGTGTGTGTCTCGCACTGTCTCCCCCGGCGGTGCAGGTGCCACCTGCTCCCTGTTCCTGAGACTTCCTGTCCCGGGCGTTTTGGTTTCTGCCCTGGCTGGCGTGTGCTTTGGTGCCTGTGGTTTTCAGTTCGTGGGTACTTGGTGACTAACGAGGGCCCAACCTGTTTTAACCAGTTCTGTAGCCTGCTCAGATCATGTTTCCCTTCCCAGAGCGTTAGGACTTGTTCCTCAGCTTGTTTGTTCTCGCTGTCTGAGTGTTACAGATGAAAAGACGGGATTCTTGTCTTAAGGGAAATTTTTTTTGCCTTCGTTTTTTGCAGTGCTGGGATGGAATCCAGGGCCTTTGCCCTGAGCTACTTCCTCAGTACTTTTCATTTAAAAAAAATTTTTTTTTAATTTTAGACCAAGTCTTGCTAAGTTGTTCAATCATACAGGGCAGGCTCAAACTTCCAGCCCTCCTGCCTCAGCCCCACAGGGAACTGAGCTCACAGGTGAGCACCAGGTGCCTGCCTGCCTGGAGGGATGACTCCAGCGGGAGTCATCTGGGGCGAAGTCATGTGCCCCTTGGTCGGGACCTGGACGTAAGCCGGCTGTCCCGATCCTGAGCACGAAGCTGCCTTGTCCCACAGCGGCCGCAAGTGATCCTCAGAGTCATTTGTTTATTTACTTCCTGTTTCCCTCCTGTTCAGGTTTTTTTTTTGGTGTTTTTGAGGCAGGGTCTCACTATGCAGTTCAGGCTGGCCTTGAGCTCACTTTATAGCCCAGGCTGGCCTCAAACTCGCAGCGATCCTCCTGCCGCAGCCTCCTGAATGCTGGGATTACAAGCATGCCCCACTACACCCACCTCTGTTCTATTTCTAAGGCTGAAATATCCCTTTATTCATTTTTCACTAGGATAAGCCAGATCACCTCATCTGACGACAGCTTGTTTATGTAGTGTGCCTATTTATTTATATACAGATGTGCATTTTAATTCCTTCCTTTCTGGTTCAGGAAGCCATGTTGGTAATGAATTTTCATTAAAGTGGTACAAGAGTGGAAAATGAAATAAACTTCGACACATTTTCCAGAATAATCAACACCAGCTGAACGTGAGAACCAAACAATTATTACCTCCAGAATCAGCCCCCTGTTATTAAAATGCAATTACACTCTGAGAAGTCACCCGGCAGGGGGTTGTGCTTATTTTTTTCTCAGTCATTTTCACACATTTTCTCAGGGTCCAGGGACACTGCCTTCTCACTCTCCTAAAACTAAACCACCACAGGGCTCAAGGATACAAGAACTTGGTTCTTTTTCTTTTTGTCTTTTTGAGACAGGGTCTCGCTATGCAGTTCAGGCTGGCCACGAGCTCACTTTGTAGCCCAGGCTGGTCTCAAACTTGCAACCTGAGTGCTGGGATTATAGGCATGCGTCGGCACCACGCTCGGCAAGAACTTGTTTCTTCCTCAGTTGATTTCAGAGCTGCCAGTCACACAGAGAGTCAGCCCAGTCGCGTCGTCTGCAGACGTGTTTATGTGACTCACACAGTGTGTTACAGCTGCACAAGCCTGGCTGCCCATGCAGAGCGTCACCTGTCCACACTGGACTGGTAGCTTCTCTGGGGACTGGGAGAGCTCAGCGCTCCTCTCAGAGGCACAAGTCCTCCAGGGCCCTCTGTCCCCACAGGCCGGTCCAGGTTTGCTTTCCCGGCAGGGCTGGGGGAGAGAGGGTCCCAGCATCGCCCTCCCGGAGCCACAGCCATCCCGACTGCGGGGTCTCTGGGAGACGGCTGCAGTGGCAGTGGGGACGTACATGCAGCGGGGTTCCTGGCAGCTAAAGACAGAAGGAGCCACAGGCCTCCTCCAGACACCCCGCCTCCTTCGAGCACTCGTCCCCTTGTCTGCACCGCTTTCTGCAGCAGCTCTGGAGTCCTCTTTCCCGAGGGTCTGCAGTTGCCCTGTCTTGGCTGCCCCGATGTCCAGGACGTCTCCCTTCCACGGTCAGTTTGAGGCTGGGGAGGAGCCAGGCGGCGCACAGCACTGGGTCTGGTGAACGGGTGGATGGGGACGCGTCGTCATTGTGTTTTCACCAGCTGTGTCTGCACGGGATGGCCCTGGGCAGCAGCCGTCACCGCAGTTGTGGGCACCCCGGCAAAGACGCTCACAAGGGATTACTGCAATACACTTAAAAAATGTAAGTTTCGATCGGCCCCTGCATGCAGGGGCTGATCCTGAGGACCGTGGCCTGCAGGGACATCCCTGAGGACACACAGGGCCCACAGCCTGGCCTGGGTCTCCCTTAGCTCACTCTGGAGTCTCTGTAGAGTGGACGGAGCTGGGCAGCAGGGACACAAGCCTGAGCAGGACCCGGCCTCTCCCTGAAGCACACAGCTAGGGGGAGAAGGGTGAGGTCACGATGGTCACCGGAACAGGCGAGACCGGGGGGCAGCTCTGGGGCTGTGGGTGCGGGCGCCCTCCCCCTGAGGTGGGCCGCAGGGCGCTGGGGCGGTGAGGCTGGAGGAGCCGGGAGTCGGGCGAGGGCTGTTGGGAGAGCCGCCAGGGCCTGCAGAGCCAGGGTGGGTGCAGGGCTGCTGCCCGCGGGCCACGTGTGGACACTGCCTGGTGCCCCCGTGGCTCCTGCTGGACGGGTGGCGTGTGCACTCACGGGCAGGAGCGGCCGGGCTGGCATTCGCGTGGCTCCTCCGAGTCACCCAGGGCCGGGGGCCGAGGCGCGAGGACGAGGCCCGGGCCTTCGTGTGCGCCCTCCCCTCTGCACCTGGCTTTGGCTGCAGCCCTGCCGGCCTCGCTGTCACAGGGCCCCCGGCTTGGAGGACGAGCAGAGCTGCTCCGGCACCTCCTGGGCAAGTCCGCAGGTGGCCAGGTCAGGGCCTGGGGGATGCAGCTGCGAAGGCGTCGCGGGCAGGTTATGTGGACAGTGTGGCCGAGGGTCAGGGTCACGGGCTGCGGGGTCTGCAGACCTCGCCGGCCAGATGGAAGCACACAGGCTCGTGCCGCCATGGCAGTGCTGGCCGCTAGGTGGAGCTCTGAGGCAGCGCTGCCGGCGTGGAGTCTGTCCCTAGGAGCAGAGTCCCCGACACATCTGCAGGACCCGCCCGGCACCTCCAAACCCTCCAAACCCTGCCTCAGGGCTCTGCAAGCCGGAAGCTGCAAGGCCCACAGGGGCCTGAGCTCGTCCTCGGGAGGCCTGCGGCCCCTGTCTCCAGGTGGTGCCATGCCCACAAGACCCAGACGCACCAAACCAACAGCAAGACGCGGGCAGGTGCTGGGCTGGATCCTCAGCTCTCCTCGCCCCCATCCTGTCACCCCCCTGATGTCTTTCGGGCACTGGGTGGGCGACCGGCTGAGCCCTCCCACTCGACCCCTCATCCTGGGCAGTGACACCGGGGCGTCCGTGCTCCGGAGCCGCTGCGAGCGCTGTGTGAAAGCAGAACAGAGGCAGCAGGCGGGCTGTGGAGGGCCCAGCCCCTCCCGCGCTGCCCTGGCACCAGCCTTCCTTCCTGGTCCCTGTCGCTGCTCACCCGTGTGCTAGGCCCGCCTGGGCGGTCACTCTTCAGATGTCCCCGGGCCCTGTGGTGGCTGGGGCTGCCCGTCCAGGTCTGGCTTTAGAACTCCTGGCTCTGGGCCTCACCTGGTGTCTTCCTGATCAGAGACCTTGCAGCAGGGAGCCACGGGCCGCTCACTCTGAGGCCTCTTCTCCTGGCTCCTGGGTGGCCAGCGTCGCAGGGCGTCCTCAGGGAACCTCTTCCTCCGCGCTTGCAGAGGGAGGGAGGGGTGGGGATGAGAGAGAGGACCGGCCGGCAGACCCAGCCCCACCTCCAGCCTCAGTTGCCCCTGTGTCTCCACAGGGTCCCGCTGGGGTTAAGGCCTCAACTGTGATTTTGGGGACACGACTCAGCCTGCAGCAGCACCCCGGCAGTGTCCAGGAGATTTCCTGGCTGTGCACTTGGAAGCCCTGGCCGGGCCGTGGGAGGCAGGCCGGAGCGCCGGGGTGGCCCGTGAGGACGGAGCGTGGGTGCAGAGTGCGGGGACCAGGAGGGCCTCGGGGAGGTGGGGTGTGGCTGCCGGCTCCTGGCGAGGACCCCGCTTTCCCTGCTGCGCTGTGGAGCGTCCCGGATGCTAGGGGCCGGGAGTGGGCGGCTCCGGGGGCTGGGGGGGGGTTGTTTCCGTTCTGGCTTCTGCACCACTCAGCACATGGGACGGGTGACTGCTTCCGCGTGTTTTTGTCCGCTTTGTCACATCGCCTGAACTTTTTTCCTTTGGGACATTTGAGCTGAGAAACTATTAAAAATAATGAGAGTTCAGCAAGGCAGCCAGTTACAAAATAAATGTGCAAAAATCAATACCTTTCCTATTTCCAAGAGTAGCCACTTAGAGAAAATAATGGAGAAGAAAGGTCTCGTTCTTGGTGGAGACGGCGACATTTATCACCGCAAAGCCAACTCCTAGGAGAGATGGATGCAGCTGCCCTCCTCCTCCTCCTCGCCGGCATCGCCTCGGCGGGGGACGCTGTGTTCGCACTGCAGTGTCCCGGGTCCCCAGTGCAGCGGGGGGCTCGGGGAGGTGACCGGGCCGTGGGCTGAGCTCCTTCGCTGTTAGGAGCTGGGCCGAGGAGGGGTCCGGGGCCACCTGAAGCTCTGTCTCCCTCCTCGCTTCTCCTTCCCGTCCGCCTCGGCAGGAGCGGCCTTCCTCCGCCACACGTCCTGTCCTGGAGCCGGCGCCCACGTAAGCACTTCGGAGCCAGAACTGTGAGCCGGACGTGTCCTTGCTGTGACCCAGCGACGAGGACCGTGACCAAGGGACGGGAGAAGACCAAGGCTGCTGCGTGGGCCGGTCCGGCCCCTGGGGGAGGGGCTCTGGGCCCCTGTGGCTCTGCGCTGCTCACCAAGGTGGATGGTGCTGGCCTCTGGAGGGCTGTGGGGATGGCTTCTGCCTGGGGATGGCTCAGGAGACCACGCTGGCCCAGCCGGGTGGACACAGGGCCTGAGGCCCTTGGGAGGGGCTCCCAGTGTGACCGCAGTGCCTCAGGTCTGGGCTGGGTGCGGACCGAGATGGAATCCAGGCTATTTTACCCCAGGAACATTTAAGGCGGCCTTGGCCCAGCCTGGCTGGGGTGAGAAAGCAGGTGTACCTGTCGGGGCGATCACTCTGGCAAAGGAAGAGAGCCGAGTGTAACTGCCCACCACACAAAATAACACCGCCACACAAGATGCCCACCGCCTCCCGGATGTGGCACACCAGTGCCCGTGGCTCAGCCGGGCAGCCACCTCGTCCACTGTCACGGCAGCCAGCAGTAAGCCAGAGACAGCGTGGCCCGTGATGGCCGGTGGGCAGCACCCTGCCACCTTGTCCCCCTGGGGCATTTCTCTGTGGCCAGAGCCCGGCCTGGCAGTCACCTGTTAGAACTGTCCCCGCCCGTCCATGGCTCTGTCCCCCGCAGGCGTCTTTAGGGTCTCTTCCTGGTGAAATTGCACAGGGACCCTCCTCTCGGGGTCTCTTTCAGGGCGAGCCTCGATGGATGGACAGACAGAGACGAGAGGTGTGGATAGACACAGCGCGGACGACAGTGACAGAGATAGGGAGATACAGCACAGGTGCGGGATGGCAGAGGCAGAGACAGGCACGGAGAGGGCGAGGGGACAGCAGGGGTCTGCGGCTCCTCTGCTCCGTGCAGCGGGGTGCAGGGAACTCCCGCGCTTCTCTCGGTGCCCAAGGCGCCCATCGCCTGGTTCTGTTCCTCCACAGGCTGGCACTTTCCCGGCAGGCCCGGTCTCTGTTCTTCCACCCTGGAGGTCCGGCCAGAAAGCCCAGGATTTGTTTTTGTTGGGAGCCCTAAGGAGACGTGAGATGAGCCAGCCATGGCTCGACCTCAGCCACCCTGCGAGACCAGTGACGGGAGGCGTGTGGCCGGGCGTGTCTTGAGGGCCCAATGGTGGGAGCCGTGTGGCCGCGCGTGTCCCAGGCCTGTGGTGGGAGGCGTGTGGCCGCGCGTGTCCCGGGCCTGTGGTGGGAGGCGTGTGGCCGCGCGTGTCCCGGGCCTGTGGTGGGAGGCGTGT